>NC_041386.1:68726879-68743303 GCF_002162155.2 Triticum dicoccoides
TGGGAGCGGTCCGACGAGGGGCGTTGATGGGGTTGGGGCACGGTTGCCTCGATCCAGATCCAGCGGGGGGAGTGGGGGTGTGTGGGGGCGAGGGGAGTGGGGAGTGGGGCGACTGGGGAGGGAATTTAGGGTTCGGTCGTCCCATGGGTGATGTAGGCGCTAGCCTGTTTGGCACCGAGGCCATCTGGGCCATGGCCCAGCGAGGGGGGTGTTCTTTTTTTATCTTTTCCTTTTTTTATTTTCTTTTCTGCTTATTTATTTCTCCTATCATGTTTTCTTTTAGCCTTTAATTTATTGTCAAATCTAAAAGATAAAAGTAGTTTTTAATTTAGTGTATCTAAATATACTACTGCCACATTAACTATGGACCCCAATAAAATAGTTTAGTATTTTGTTTATTGTAAAAGGCAGGTAATTAATTGTTTTGGATACTGTCATAATTATTTTAGAGCCTTTAAACACTTCTTCAGAGTTTGGTTTCGCCACCACAATTACCTATGATTTATCCGACACCTTTAGGACATTTTTGTTTTAGCATTTCAAAACTTTTGTTGCTTGCTTGATTTTGAATTTGAATTCGAATCATTTTCGAACTAACGCAAGGTTAGCAACAGTAATCGAGGTGACGTGGCATCATTAGCAGAGGGTTACTGTAGCTTAATTATCCGGGCGTCACACACAACATCCGCAACGAGTGGCTAGCCCGGCACCTTGCTCAGGAAAAGCCGAAATCTATGGCAGCCCTCACGACACTCATGACCTGCTTTTGTGCGGGAGAAGATAGCTGGCTGGCTCGTAGTAATAACATATCAAAGAACCATGGTACTTCGGATACCAAGGACGGCAATAGTAGGTCACGTCACAAGAAACATAAGCGCCGCATTAACAGCGATAATACTGAAGATACAGCAGTCAATGCCGGATTCAAAGGCTCCAAACCCGGTCAGTGGAAAAAGCCATTCAAACGAAGCACTCCAGGCCCGTCCAGTTTGGACCGCATACTCGATCGCTCGTGTCAAATACACGACACCCCCGACAAGCCAGCCAACCACACCAATAGGGATTGTTGGGTATTCAAGCAGGCCGACAAGTTAATTGCCGAAAAAAAAGATAAGGGGCCACATAGCGATGACGAGGAAGAGCCCCGGCAGCCAAACATCGGAGGACAGAAGAGGTTCCCCCCACAAGTGCGGACGGTGAACATGATATACGCAACCCACATCCCCAAGAGGGAGCGGAAGCGTGCGCTCAGGGATGTATATGCGTTAGAGCCAGTCGCCCCAAAGTGCAACCCATGGTCCTCCTGTCCGATCACCTTCGATCGCAGGAACCACCCCACTAGTATTCGTCATGGCGGATTCGCTGCACTAGTCCTAGACCCAATCATCGATGAATTTCATCTCAATCGAGTCCTTATGGATGGCGGCAGCAGCCTGAACCTGCTTTACCAGGACACAGTGCGCAAAATGGATATAGACCCCTCAAGGATCAAACCCACAAAAACGACCTTTAAAGGCGTTATTCCAGGTGTAAAGGCCCATTGCACAGGCTCAATTACACTGGAAGTGGTCTTCGGATCCCCGGATAACTTCCGTAGCGAAGAATTAATCTTCGATATAGTCCCGTTCCACAGTGGCTATCATGCACTGCTCGGGAGAACCGCATTTGCGAGATTCAATGCGGTACCGCATTATGCATACCTCAAGCTCAAGATGCCAGGACCTCGGGGGGTCATCATAGTTAATGGAAACACAGAGCGCTCTCTCCGCACGGAGGAGCACACTGCGGCCCTCGCAGCAAAGTGCAAAGCAGCCTCTCAAGGCAATCCACCAGTTCGGCGTTTCAAGACCCGGACACCTTCAAGCGCGCTCGGAGTAATCGACAACTAGACCTCCTGGCACGATCTGAGCTCGCGTAGTAATGCGGCCCCCACCCCGGCCCAAGCCAAACGGCGAAATTCGTGCCACGCATACATAATTACGCATTAAAAATACCATGGGCACAGGCAGGGAGGGGGCACAACTACGGCACGCCCCAATACAGGGCTTAAACCGCACTAGGGGCTTCCCGCTTTGTTATTTTTCTCTTTCAGGACTTTAATCTCTGGAAACCCTGTCCGGCAGCATGATTGCCGAACACATGATGCAGCAACCAAGGAGGCAGAAAGCTACGTCACACCACGGAACTCCCAGGTGGATTACGATAACGAGTGAAATATTTTCTTTAATACTATTCTTCAGCTTGCCCTTGGAAGGGACATAGTCCTACTTTTTGCTTATCGCACTACCTGTGTCATTCTGCTTTAACGCACCTTTTTGAATAAACAATGCATAGCATTAAGACTACTATTGCATTCTTTTTTTATATGTGTGTTCATTAATGACGCCTTGCAACCGTACACTTTGGTACGACCAATACACCAGGGGCTTAAGTACCCCACAATATGGTGTGAGAAGTCCGAACACTTTCACAAGTGCGTCACCCCGAACTTATAGCATTATATGCATAAGCTCTGAATCATGTCTTTGGTCAAATGTTGGGTTTGCCCGGCTCCTATGTTTTGGTACCTTACGTTCCGCTCTATCGGCTAAGGTAGCACTAGGAGAACTACTGCGATTGTGCCCCGGTTCTGCTGGGCTAAGCACCTCAGTAGAGAAAGCTAAAACTGACTGTCATGATCAGGCGAGAGACTGGTCGCTGTTCAGCGAGGTTTCGAGTCCCTAAAGACTTATGCCGCTTAGAGCGAGGAGCCGGTCCTGTCCGGCTTAAAGGCGTGTATCGCGCCCCGAATTCGGCCTTCCGAATACTAGGGGCTTCGCCGAAATTTAAAATTATAGAATTCTATGGCTAAGTGAGAGTGATAAAGCATTATTAGTCCGGTTGCCTTGTTCGCTGTGCTGAGCACCTCCCTCGAAGGACACAAAAATGGGAACAAGAGTGCTCGGGTTTATCCTGAACACCCCAGCACTCGTGGCATGGGGGGCAGAAGCCGAGGACTAGCCATCTCTCAGATTGGATAAATAGCCAAACAGAAGGTAATATTTTAAATTCAAACAAGCGTTGCATAGCGCATATGAAACAAGTTTTCATCATACAGGATCACACGAGCAAGTTTACTCAAATATTACATCATTTGGACATTCGTCCGCTACAAGACGGGCACCCTTCAGGACACCCTCATAATAAATTTCGGGGGTGCGATGCTCCTTGCCCTGCGGCGGTCCTTCCTTGATCAGCTTCACGGCGTCTAGCTTGGCCCATTGCACCTTCACACGGGCGAAAGCCCGACGTGCACCTTCAATGTAGACGGACCGCTTGACGACTTCTAGCTGTGGGCAGGCATCCACCAGCCGCCTCACCAGGCCGAAGTAGCTGTTTGAAAGGGCGTCGCCAGGCCACAGCCGGACTATAAGGCCCTTCATGTCCTGTTCGGCCGCCTTGTGTAGCTCGACTAGCTGCTTTAGCTGGTCGCTCAGAGGCATCGGGTGTTTGGTCCCAGTATACTGAGACCAGAACAACTTCTCCATTGAGCTTCCCTCCTCGGCCTGGTAAAACTGTGCGGCATCCGACACGCTGCGGGGCAAATCTGCGAATGCTCCTGGAGAGCTCCGAATTCAGGTAAGTAATAGGTAATTTACTCTCACATGCTTGCTTTGCATATAGAATGCCTTACCCGCCGCTATTTTCTTCATCGCGTCAATCTCTTGGAGGGCCTTTTGGGCTTCGGCCTTGGCACTCTTTGCGCTCTCGAGGGCCGCGGCAAGCTCATACTCTCGCGTCTTCAAGTAAAACTCCAACGCCTCGTGCTTCGTCACAAGAGCCTGGAGCTCTTGCTGCACCTCGCCCACCCGAGCCTCTTGCCTTTCCCGCTCGGTGTGCTCCTTGGCCGCTTTATCTTCGGCCTTGGACAACGCTTGCTTTAGGGTCCCCACTTCGGTCGTGGCCCCTAGCAAATTCATGATGATCCTGTCATTTTGCAATCGCATTCTTTTTATACATATCCATAGACTAGGTACTACTTACCTTTGTTCTCCTTGAGCTACCTCTTGGCAAGGCCGAGCTCGTCCTTGGACCCTTTAAGGTCCTGCTTCAGTGCGGCGACCTCCGCAGCCAGTGCGGCAGATGCCAACAGCGAAGCCTGCATACGCATATTGACATACTTATATTAGACTCCTGCGATATTGTTTGATCCTCTGTTCGGCTTTTCTTTGTGAACACCGAACAGAGCATCAGGGGCTACTGTCTATGCGGTAATATTTTTCCTATATTTTAAACACTTACCTCAAAGCCTGTTAGAAGGCTGTCACAAGCTTCAGTCAATCCGCTCTTGGCGGACCGAACCTTCTGGACCACCACACTCATAATAGTACGGTGCTCCTCGTTGATGGAAGCGCTGCGAAGCGCTCCCAGCAGATTGTCCGGCGCGTCTGGATGGACAGAGGTCACCAGCACAGGCGTCTTGCCCCTCTTGGAAGGAGGCCGCCTGCCCGAGTTCGGAACCACTGGAGGTTCCGGCGCGGTGTTCGGCCGAGGGCCGAACTCGGAGCCCTCATGGGCCTTGTTCCCTCTTCTCCCGGAGTCCGGAAGGTCGCCTTGAGGCGCCTCCGGGACTATCTCCCCTCGACCCGGTGCCTCTTGAGACAATACCTCGGCATCGTCCGCAGGTAAAGGGGAGGTGGCGGTCGGAAGTGGATCACTATCTATATTCGACGAGCCCAGGGAGCCGTCCGACGATACATCGATACGGGCTCATGGCGGCCTGCATAATCATATTCGGCGTTAGGGGAAGCAGTGCGACAAAGGAATGCTATGAGTTACTCTAGTATCCGAATACTTACGACTTTGCCAGGAGCTTGGCCCTGAGCAGCCACTCGTCTTCGCCTTCACCGGCGGTGGTGGAACTGTCCGGAAGGAGAGTCCTTCCCTTCTTGGACCCTTCGGCCTCCCCAGTTGGGGCGGACTTCCTTTTCTTGTCTCCCCAACTGAAGGGGGAGCATATTCTTCTTCCTCCTCGTCTTCGGGGGAGGAGTGTGTCGTAGAGTTATCGGACGATGAGTCCGATAATGCCTGGCGTCGGGAACTCTTTCGGGTTCCCTTGGCCTTCTTGGTCTTCTCCGGCACCTTATAAGGGGCCGGAGTCAGCATCTCCGTAAGGAGAGCGTCCGCAGTGTCTTTGGGCAGAGGGGCCGAACAGTTAATCTGCCCCGATGTCTCCACCCAGTCCCGTCAAAGGCATGGAGATCAGACCCCGCGCATAATTAAGCTAGGGGAAATAAAATATCCTACTGGATGTATAGAACTCACCGAATGCGCTCGGCGCTTCGGGCTTAGCCCGCGGTCCTCGGTGAGGGAGGGAGGGACCTCAGCACCCTTGAATAGCACCTTCCAGGCATCCTCTTGTGTTGTGTCGAAGAGCCTGTTCAGAGTTTGGTGCTGGGCCGGGTCGAACTCCCACTAAAAGCCCGTCGTTGACACGGGAGGATCCGGCGGATGAGCATGACCTGGACTATGTTGACGAGTTTGAGCTTCTTACTCACCATGTTTTGGATACATGTTTGGAGTCCGGTCAGCTCTACCGAACTACCCCAGGACAGGCCCTTGCCTTGCCAGGAGGTGAGCCGCGTGGGGATACCAGATCGGAACTCGGGGGCCGCTGCCCATTCGGGGTCACGCGGCTCAGTGATATAGAACCACCCTGATTGCCACCCATTTACGGTCTCCACGAAGGAGCCCTTGAGCCAGGTGATGTTATCTTGCCCAACATGGCGCCTCCGCACTCCGCCTAGCGGCCGCTCACTACCTTCGGCTTGACATTAAAGGTCTTCAGCCATAAGCCGAAGTGGGGCTGGATGCGGAGGAAGGCCTTGCACACGATGATAAACGCCGAGATATTGAGGATGAAGTTTGGGGCCAGATCATGGAAATCCAGGCCATAGTAGAACATGAGCCCCCGGACGAATGGGTGGAGAGGGAATCCCAGTCCGCGGAGGAAATGGGTAAGGAACACTACCCTCTCATGGGGCCTGGGGGTGGGGATGAGCTGCCCCTCATCTGGGAGCCGGTGCACGATGTCGTCGGACAGGTATTCGGCTCTCCTCAGCTTCTTGATGTGTCCCTCCATAATGGAGGAGACCATCCACCTGCCTCCCGCTCCGGACATGGTTGGAGAGGGTTGAGGTGGGAAGTGCGGACTTGGGCGCTGGAGCTCGAGTGTGCGGAAATGCATGAGCAAAGGAGGAAGAAGGCGTGGATGAAAAGGTGAATCCTTATCTCTTTATATGGGCGGACGAAACTATGCGTCCCCACTAGCCTGGTAAAACTCGCTTATCCCCCAAGCATCGTAATCGATGGCGCGGTTGGGTTACCCATGCCCGTATTGATGAGAATCCCGTAATTAGGGGGACACGATCTCTGCTTTGACAAGATGTGTCAAGAAACCGCCTTGCGTTATGTGTGGAGCTGGTTGAAGAAAAACGGTTTGAATAATCACCGAGCCATGGCATGATGTCATGTTGCCAAAACGTGTCAGCAGATTAAGATTTGTGGAAATATTATTCTCTCTATGGTGGTATGTGGAACTTGTTTCACAGGGTCGGACACTATCCTTGTATTCAAATTCTTCCGTGGTGTATTCGGAGGAGGAACCCGCCTTGCAATGCCGAAGACAATACTGCGCGCTGGACTCATCGTGATTGAAAGCCTAGTTCAGGGGCTACTGAGGGAGTCCTGGATTAGGGGGTCTCCGGACAGCCAGATTATATCCTTTGGCCGGACTGTTGGACTATGAAGATACAAGATTGAAGACTTTGTCCCGTGTCTGGATGGGACTCTACTTGGCGTGGAAGGCAAGCTAGGCAATACGGATATGTATATCTCCTCCTTTGTAACCGACCTTGTGTAACCCTAGCCCTTTCCAGTGTCTATATAAACCGGAGGGTTTTAGTCCGTAGAATAACATACAATCATACCATAGGCTAGCTTCTAGGGTTTAGCCTCTCTGATCTCGTGGTAGATCTACTCTTGTACTACCCATATCATCAATATTAATCAAGCAGGACGTAGGGTTTTACCTCCATCAAGAGGTCCCGAACCTGGGTAAAGCATCGTGTCCCCTGTCTCTCTCTGTTTCTGCGTTCTCAGATTCTACCCTTTCACCGTTTCTTATATTCCCGGAGATCCGAACTCCGATTGGGCTGAAATTTTAACACGATCTCTATCTAGATATTAGCTTTCTTGCGACGAAATAAGGGCATCAACCGCCTTACGGTGTGGCCACGAGGGTCAGGGGAGCGCATGCCCCCCTAGGGCGCGCCCCCTGCCTCGTGGCCCCCTCGGGCACCATCTCGCGTGGATTTTTCTTCCCAAAAATCTCCGTCAATTTTTATCCCGTTTGGACTTCGTTTGATATGGATATTCTGCAAAACAAAAAACATGCAACAAACAGGAACTGGCACTGGGCACTGGATCAATATGTTAGTCCCAAAAATAGTATAAAAAGTTGCCAAAAGTATATGAAAGTTGTAGAATATTGGCATGGAACAATCAAAAATTATAGATACGACGGAGACATTCACCATACTTCTGATACTTGAAAATTATAAAAACAGAATCTGTCTAAAACAGAACAGTCTGTAATAATCTGAACATTCACCATACTTCTGATACTTGAAAATTCTACCACAATTAGTAAAAATAAAAAATTTGTATAAAAATACATTGCAAAAAGAATCAGAACCATTTGATGTTCCAGCTAAAAATTTAAAATCGCGCACTACAGCCACAGTTTCTGTCCTGCACCGTACAAACCATCAAGCAAATGTAAACATCCTAAAGGCAAACCTTGGCACATTATTTTTATAATACAATGGAATTGTACAAGGGGATAATTATTTTTATTGAAAAGTTTCTATAATCAAGATTCACAAAGTTTCCGTGAGCATGAACAAAGTTCAAGGAGCTCTCCCACTTCAACAATGCTTGTCTTTCTCACTTCCACTTTCCTTTTTGAAAAAGTTTTGGGTTCCACTCTTTATTTTTGTTGTTTTTAAACTATATGAAAGCACTCAACAGAAATAAATGACTCTCTAAAACTTCCGGGTTGTCTGCCTGACAGCGCTTTCTTTAAAGCCATTAAGCTAGGCATATAGTGCTCAAGTAATGAATCCACCCGGATCCCAAGGTATATCAAAGCCAATTTTAATTCCTGCTCGTCCTCGAGTAGGTAAATAATAAAAAAGATAATTTTTGATGTGGAATGCTACCTAGCATAATCTTGATCACATATCTAATCATGGCATGAATATTAAGACACGAGTGATTCAAAGCAAATGTCTATCATTTGACATAAAAACAATAATACTTCAAGCCTACTAATAAAGCAATCATGTCTTTTCAAAATAACAAGGCCAAAGAAAGTTATCCCTACAAAATCATATAGTCTGGCTATGCTCCATCTTCACCACACAAAATATTCAAATCATGCACAACCCCGATGAAAAGCTAAGCAATTGTTTCATACTTTTGACTTTCTCTAACCTTTTCAACTTTCAGGTAATACATGAGCGTGAGCCATGGACATAGCACTATAGGTGGAATAGAATGGTGGTTGTGGAGAAGACAAAGAGGAGAAGATAGTCTCACATCAACTAGGCGTATCAACGGGCTATGGAGATGCCCATTAATAGATATCAATGTAGTAGGGATTGCCATGCAACGGATGGACTTAGAGCTATAAGTGTATGAAAGCTCCAACTAAAACTAAGTGGATGTGCATCCAACTTGCTTGCTCATGAAGACCTCGGGCATTTGAGGAAGCCCATTATCGGAATATACAAGCCAAGTTCTATAATGAAAATTTCCACTAGTATATGAAAGTGATAACTCAAGAGACTTTCTATATGAAGAACATGGTGCTACTCTAAAGCACAAGTGTGGTAAAAGGATAGTAACATTGCCCCTTCTCTCCTTTTCTCTCATTTTTTTTATTTTTTTACTTTTTTTATTTTTTTATTTTTTTATTTTTTGGTGGGCTTCTTTGGCCTCTCTTATTTATTTGGGCTTCTTTGGCCTCTTTTATTTTTTTGTAAAGTCCGGAGTCTCATCCCGACTTATGGGGGAATCATAGTCTCCATCATCCTTTCCTCACTGGGGCAATGCTCTAATAATGATGATCATCACACTTTTATTTACTTATAACTCAATGTTTAGAACAAAGTATGACTCTATATGGATGCCTCCGACGGTGTACCGGGATGTGCAATGATCTAGCGTAGCAACGATATCAAAAAACGGACAAGCCATGAAAACATCATGCTAGCTATCTTACGATCATGCAAAGCAATATGACAATGAATGCTCAAGTCATGTATATGATGATGATGGGAGTTTCATGGCAATATATCTCGGAATGGCTTTGGAAATGCCATGATAGGTAGGTATGGTGGCTGTTTTGAGGAAGGTATATGGTGGGTTTATGGTACCGGCGAAAGTTGCACGGTACTAGAGAGGCTAGCAATGGTGGAAGGGTGAGAGTGCGTATAATCCATGGACTCAACATTAGTCATAAAGAACTCACATACTTATTGCAAAAATCTATTAGTTATCGAAACAAAGTACTACGCGCATGCTCCTAGGGGGATAGATTGGTAGGAAAAGACCATCGCTCGTCCCCGACCGCCACTCATAAGGAAGACAATCAATAAATAAATCATGCTCCGACTTCATCACATAACGGTTCACCATACGTGCATGCTACGGGAGTCACAAACCTCAACACAAGTATTTCTACTAATCCACAACTACCCACTAGCAAGACTCTAATATCACCATCTTTATATCGCAAAACTATTGCAAGGAATCAAACATATCATATTCAGTGATCTACAAGTTTTATGTAGGATTTTATGACTAACCATGTGAATGACCAATTCCTATCATCTCTCTAAATAGATATAAGTGAAGCAAGAGAGTTTAATTCTTTCTACAAAATATATGCCCACGCTCTAACAAATCTAAGTGAAGCAAAAGAGCATTCTACAAATGGCGGTTGTCTAAGTGAAGAGAAACAGGCAATCCAAACTTCAAACGTATAAGTGAAGCACATGAAGCATTCTATAAAGCCATACTCAAAAGATATAAGTGAAGTGCATAGAGCATTATATAAATCAACCAAGGACTATCTCATACCAGCATGGTGCATAAAAGAAAGATGAAAACTAAATGCAAAAGACGCTCCAAGATTGCACATATCGCATGAACGAAACGAATCCGAAAACATATCGGTACTAGTTGAAGAAAGAGGGGATGCCCCGGAAGGCATCCCCAATCTTAGACATTTGAGTCTCCTTGAATATTTACTTGGCGTGCCTCGGGCATCACCAAGCTTGAGCTCTTGCCTCTCTTACTTCTTCTCACATCGAGACCTTCTCGATCATCGAACACTTCATCCACACAAAACTTCAACAGAAAACTTGGTAAGATCCGTTCTGTTGCAAACCAATTCATATTTTGTTTTTGCATTGTGTCTACTGTAATATAGCTTTTACATGGCTTAATCCACTGATACAAATTGATAGTTTCATCAAAACAAGTAAACTATGCATCAAAAACAGAATCTGTCTAAAACAGAACAGTCTGTAATAATCTGAACATTCACCATACTTCTGATACTTGAAAATTCTACCACAATTAGTAAAAATAAAAAATTTGTATAAAAAGAAATTTCAAAAAGAATCAGAACCATTTGATGTTCCAGCTAAAAATTTAAAATCGCGCACTACAGCCACAGTTTCTGTCCTGCACCGTACAAACCATCAAGCAAATGTAAACATCCTAAAGGCAAACCTTGGCACATTATT
Source organism: Triticum dicoccoides (assembly GCF_002162155.2). NCBI lineage: Eukaryota > Viridiplantae > Streptophyta > Magnoliopsida > Poales > Poaceae > Triticum > Triticum dicoccoides. The sequence continues at coordinate 68,737,736 of NC_041386.1, forward strand.
TTTATAATACAATGGAATTGTACAAGGGGATAATTATTTTTATTGAAAAGTTTCTGTAATCAAGATTCACAAAGTTTCCGTGAGCATGAACAAAGTTCAAGGAGCTCTCCCACTTCAACAATGCTTGTCTTTCTCACTTTCATTTTCCTTTTTGAAAAAGTTTTGGGTTCCCCTCTTTAATTTTGTTGTTTTTAAACTATATGAAAGCACTCAACAGAAATAAATGACTCTCTCAAACTTTCGGGTTGTCTCCCTGGCAGCGCTTTCTTTAAAGCCATTAAGCTAGGCATATAGTGCTCAAGTAATGAATCCACCCGGATCCCAAGGTAAGCACAAAGTAACATATACCATGCAACAACGAAGTCTAACTCTCTTCCTATGCATCGGCATGTCATAAAAGAACAATTGATGCACACATAGTAAAGGCCAATGCATAGTATAAACAGTTTCTTACAATTTAATCGTATTGGAAACATAGAGAGGTGGAGATATAGTTCCTCTCTCATAATAATTGCAAGTAGGAATAGCAAGCACATGGATATTATATTCATCAAAATCACCATATGTAATAGTAAGACGCAACCCATCAATATAATCCTTAATAAGTGCAAACTTCTCTGATATAGTGTAGTCGGGAGAATTCAAAAAGATAATAGGACTATCATGCGTGGATGCAATAGCAACAATTTCATGTTTAACATAAGTAACTATAGCAAGTTCATCTCCATAAGCATAATGCATATTGGCATCTTGGCCACAAGCATAGCAAGCATCATCAAAAAGGGATATTTCAAGAGAATCAAAGGGATCATAACAATCATCATACCAATCATCCTTCGGTAAGCACGAAGGGAAATTAAACAATGTATGAGTTGAAGAGTTACTCTCATTAGAAGGTGGGCACAGGTAGCTAATCCGCTCTTCCTCCTTTTGTTCTTCGCTCTCCTCCTCATCTTTTTCATCCAATGAGCTCACAGTTTCATCAATTTCTTCTTCCATAGACTCCTGCAAAATATAGGTCTCTTCTTGGACAGCGGGGTAGTCCTCAATATATGGTTCAACATAGGCATTAGAAGCATAATTATCATAGCAATATTTAAGTATGGCAAAATTTTCAGATTTGTAAAGAGTGGCATCATACATTTCAATCAAAGAAGCAATTTCATAAGCACCCTTAAAAGCAACAAATTCTTCAATTTGTTGAACATCATAGTAACTATAAACACCCTTAGCATACAAAGATACGGTTCCATTATCACTAAACCTACATTGATAGGGAAGGTGTTTCTTAGGGTTTTTAGAACAACAAGTAATATCATATATTTCGCATAAATTCCAAGCATAACATTGCAAACGATGAATTTGACCCAGTAAAATTTTCCCTTTTTCAGATATTCGGTGTCACACATAACAAGCATGCTCATCTAAGGATTTGCCCTCAACTAAGGTAGTTGGAGTTTCAGCACGAGCACATAGGGATCAAAGATGATCCAAGTAATAAGCTTCAGCAGTGTGATAGATTTTGAGTGGTTCTTCAACCATTGGTTTAGTAGGTACAACTAATTTTTTTGGTATTGCGTTTCCTACCCATAACTAAAGATAGAAAACAACTAAGAACAGCAAATAAAAATTACTTAGTGATAAAGCAAACAAGCACACACGAGAATATTCACCCCACGCTATTGCTCCCCGGCAACGGTGCCAGAAAAAGGTCTTGATAACCCACAAGTATAGGGGATCGCAACAGTTTTCGATAAGTAAGAGTGTCGAACCCAACGAGGAGCTAAAGGCAGAACAAATATTCCCTTAAGTTCTATCGACCACCGATACAACTGTACGCATGCTTGATGTTCGCTTTACCTAGAACAAGTATGAAACTAGAAGTACTTTGTAGGTGTTGTTGGATAGGTTTGCAAGATAATAAAGATTAAATAAATAAAAAGTAGGGGCTGTTGTAAGTAAAGAAGCAATAAAGTAAATATAGCGAGTGTGGAAAAGTGGTGGTAGGAGTTGAGAAATTGCCCCTTAAGCAATTGACTACTTTACTAGACCGATAACAAGTACTATGTGGGAGAGGCCGCTGCTAGCATGTCATCCCTGACTTGGAATTCTATGCACTTATGATTGGAACGATTAGCAATCATCCGCAACTACTAACGTTCATTAAGGTAAAACCCAACCATAGCGTTAAGATGTATTGGCCCCCCTTCAATCCCGTATGCATCAATTTCTATGCTAGGTTGAAGGTTCTGTCACTCTTGCCCTCCAATAAATAGTCCTATCAACATACAACTAACCCTATGGTGTGATCCACGCGCGCGCTTATATGATGGGCACCAAAGGACAGCAACATAGCCACAAGAAAATTAAATCAATCATAGCAATTCATCAACTACCGATACGACAACCAAAATCTAATCAGACATCATAGGATGGCAACACATCATTGGATAATAATATGAAGCATAAAGCACCATCTTCAAGTAGAGGGTACAGCGGGTTGCGGGAGAGTGGACCGCTGTAGATAGAGGGGGGAAGGGGATGGATATGTTGGTGAAGATGGCAGAGGTGTTGGAGTAGATCGCGATGATGATGATGATGATGGCCACGGCAGCGTTCCGGCGCCACCGGAAGAGAAGGGGAGAGGGGGCCCCTTTGTCTTATTCTTCCTTGACCTCCTCCCTAGATGGGAGAAGGGTTTTCGCTCTGGTCCTTGGCCTCCATGGCATGGGAGGGGTGAGAGCCCCTCCGAGATTGGATCTGTCTCTCTGTCTCTCTCTGTCTCTGCGTTCTTAGATTCTACCCTTTCACCATTTCTTATATTCCCGGAGATCCGTAACTCCGATTGGGCTGAAATTTTAACACGATCTCTATCCGGATATTAGCTTTCTTGCGGCGAAAGAAGGGCATCAACCTCCTTACGGGGTGGTCACGAGGGTCAGGGGCGCGCCTGCCCCCTGCCTCGTGGCCCCCTCGGGCACCGTCTCGTGTGAATTTTTCTTCCCAAAATCATATATATTCCAAAACAAATCTCCATCAGTTTTATCCCGTTTGGACTCCGTTTAATATGGATATTCTGCGAAACAAAAAACATGCAACAAACAGGAACTGGCACTGGGCACTGGATCAATATGTTAGTCCCAAAAATAGTATAAAAATTGCCAAAAGTACATGAAAGTTGTAGAATATTGGCATGGAACAATAAAAAAATTATAGATACGACAGAGACGTATCACTTACCTTATCATGTACCTCATCTTTTTAATGATTCTAGAGTGTTCCGGAAGGACTCTTTTATGTGTTCTTCGGGTGTCATAGTTTGGATAATATTACTTTCAATATTAATGGGCGTACCTGAGATATAATGTTTTATTCGTTGCCCATTAACAACCATCGGGTTAGTACCTTCGATATTATTTATTTTGATAGCTCCAAACCGGTAAACCTCCTCGATAACATAGGGTCCTTCCCATTTGGAGAGGAATTTTCATGCAAAGAATCTGAAACGAGAGTTGTACAAAAGAACATATTCTCCAACTTTAAACTCACGCTTTTGGATTCTTTTATCATGCCATCTTTTAACCTTTTCTTTAAGTAGCTTGGCATTTTCATAAGCTTGGGTTCTCCATTCATCTAATAAGCTAATATCAAATAACCTGTTTTCACCGGCAAATTTGAAATCATAGTTGAGTTCCTTGATTGCCCAGTATGCTTTATGTTCTAACTCAAGAGGCAAATGACAAGCTTTTCCATAAACCATTTTATAAGGAGACATACCCATAGGATTTTTATATGCTGTTCTATAAGCCCAAAGTGCATCATCTAATTTCTTAGATCAATTCTTCCGGGGCCTATTGACAGTCTTTTGAAAAATTAATTTTATTTCTCTATTTCTAAGTTCAACTTGACCACTAGACTGAGGATGATATGGTGATGCAATCCTATGGTTAACATCGTACTTAACAAGCATTTTACGGAAAACACCATGAATAAAGTGTGAACCACCTTCAGTCATTAAATATCTAGGGACTCCAAACCTTGGGAAAATAACTTCCTTAAGAATTTTAATAGAGGTGTTGTGATCAACACTACTGGTTGGAATAGCTTCTACCCGTTTAGTAACATAATCAACAGCAACCAAAATATGTGTATACCCATTAGAGGAAGGAAAAGGTCCCATGTAATAAAATCCCCAAACATCAAATGGTTCGGCAGCAAGTGAATAATTCATAGGCATTTCTTGACGCTTACTGATATTACCTATTCTTTGACATTCATCATAAGATAAGACGAACTTACAGGCTTCCTTGGAAAGAGTAGGCCAATAAAATCTAGACTCCAGTACCTTGTGAGCAGTTCTGTCACCCGCATGATGTCCTCCATAAGATTCGGAGTGACATTTCCGTAGGATTTGTCCCTGTTCATGCTCGGGTACACAACGTCTAATAACACCATCTACTCCTTCTTTATAAAGATGTGGGTCATCCCAAAAGTAATGTCTTAAATCATAGAAGAATTTATTATTTTGTTGGTAAGTAAAGCTAGGTGGTAAATATTTAGCAACAATGTAATTAGCATAGTTAGCATACCAAGGAGTGTTATGAGAAACATTTATTGCAGCTAACTGCTCATCGGGAAAACTATCATCAATAGGTAGTGGGTCATCAAACACATTTTCAAGCCTAGATTAGTTATCAACTATGGGGTTCTCAGCTCCTTTTCTATCGGTGATATGTAAATACAATTCTTGTAGCAAGAGAACCCATCGAATAAGTCTAGGTTTAGCACCTTTCTTTTCCATAATATATTTAATAGCAGCATGATCGGTGTTAACTATTACTTCTGAATAAACAATGTAAGATCTAAATTTATCGCAAGCAAACACCACTGCTAGAAATTCCTTTTCAGTAGTAGCATAATTTCTTTGAGCACTATCTAGAGTTTTACTAGCATAATGAATAACATTTAGTGTCTTATCAACTCTTTATCCTAGAACAGCACCAACAGCATAATCACTAGCATCACACATAATTTCAAAAGGTAAGTTCCAATCAGGTGGTTGAACAATAGGTGCAGAAATTAAGGCTTTCTCCAGTGTTTCGAAGGCTTCTAAACAATCATCATAAAAAACAAAAGGTACATACTTTTGCAAAAGATTTGTAAGAGGCCTTATAAATTTCAGAAAAGTCTTTGATAAATCTCCTATAGAAACCAACATGACCTCGAAAACTATGAATACTTTTGATATCTTTAGGACATGGCATTTTGATATGTCTCCAACGTATCTATAATTTTTGATTGCTCCATACTATATTATCTACTGTTTTGGACATTATTGGGCTTTATTATCCACTTTTATATTATTTTTGGGACTAACCTACTAACCCGAGGCCCAACCCAGAATTGTAGTTTTTTTTGCCTATTTTAGGGTCTCGAAGAAAAGGAATATCAAACGGAGTCCAAACGGAATGAAACCTTCGGGAACGTGATTTTCTCACCGAACATGATCCAGGAGACTTGGATCCCACGTCAAGACACAAAAGAAGAGGCCACGAGGTAGGGGGCGCG
>NC_041386.1:68743799-68750507 GCF_002162155.2 Triticum dicoccoides
TCCACCGACGTACTTCTTCCTCCTATATATACCAACGTACCCCCAAACGATCTGATACGGAGCCAAAACCCTAATTCCACCGCCGTAACTTTTCGTATCCACGAGGTCCCATCTTGGGGCCTGTTCCGGAGCTCCGCCGGAGGGGGAATTGATCAAGGAGGACTTCTACATCATCACCATAGCCCCTCCGATGAAGTGTGAGTAGTTCACCTCAGACCTACGGGTCCATAGTTATTAGCTAGATGGCTTCTTCTCTCTTTTTGGATCTCAATACAATGTTCTCCCCCTCTCTTGTTGAGATTTATTCTATATAATCTTCTTTTTGCGGTGTGTTTGTTAAGACCGATGAATTGTGGGTTTATGATCAAGTCTATCTATGAACAATATTTGAATCTTCTCTGAATTCTTTTATGTATGATTGGTTATCTTTGCAAGTCTCTTTGAATTATCAGTTTGGTTTGGCCTACTAGATTGATCTTTCTTGCAATGGGAGAAGTGCTTAGCTTTGGGTTCAATCTTGCAGTGTCCTTTCCCAGTGACAGTAGGGGCAGCAAGGCACGTATTGTATTGTTGCCATCGAGGATAACAAGATGGGGTTTTCATCATATGGCATGAGTTTATCCCTCTACATCATGTCATCTTGCTTAAGGCATTACTCTGTTTTCATTAACTTAATACTCTAGATGCATATTGTATAGCGGTCGATTAGTGGAGTAATAGTAGTAGATGCAGGCAGGAGTCGGTCTACTTGTCTCAGACGTGATGCCTATATACATGATCATGCCTAGATATTCTCATAACTATGCTCAATTTTGTCAATTTCTCAACAGTAATTCGTTCACCCACCGTAGAATACTTATGCTCTTGAGAGAAGCCACTAGTGAAACCTATGGCCCCCGGGTCTATCTTCATCATATTAATCTTCCAATACTTAGTTATTTTCTTTGCTTTTTACTTTGCTTTTATTTTACTTTGCATCTTTATCATAAAAATATCAAAAATATTATCTTATCATATCTATCAGATCTCACTCTCGTAAGTGGCCGTGTAGGGATTGACAACCCCTTATCACATTGGTTGCGAGGATTTATTTGTTTTGTGCACGTACGAGGGACTCGCGTGTAGCCTCCTACTGGATTGATACCTTGGTTCTCAAAAACCGAGGAAAATACTTACACTACTTTGCTGCATCATCCCTTCCTCTTCGGGGAAAACCAACGCAGTGCTCAAGAGGTAGCAAGAAGGATTTCTGGCACCGTTGCCGGGGAGTCTACGCAAAAGTCAATATACCATGTACCCATCACAATCCCTATCTCCCACATTACATTATTTGCCATTTGCCTCTCGTTTTACTCTCCCCCACTTCACCCTTGCCGTTTTATTCGTCCTCTCTCTCTATCCTCCCTCTCTTTCTCTATTTGCCTCTTTCTGCCTGCTTGCTTTTTTGTTTGCTTGTGTGTTAGTTTGCTTGCTTGTCACGATGGCTCAAGATAATACTAAATTGTGTGACTTTACCAATACCAACAACAATGATTTTATTAGCACTCCGATTGATCCTCTTACCGATGCTGCATCTTGTGAAATTAATACTGCTTTGCTGAATCTTGTCATGAAAGATCCGTTTTCCGGCCTTCCTAGTGAAGATGCCGCTACCCATCTAAATAGCTTCGTTGATTTGTGTGATATGCAAAAGAAGAAAGATGTGGATAACGATATTGTTAAATTGAAGCTATTTCCTTTTTCGCTTAGAGATCGTGCTAAAGCTTGGTTTTCGTCTTTGCCTAAGAATAGTATTGATTCATGGAATAAGTGCAAAGATGCTTTTATCTCTAAGTATTTTCCTCCCGCTAAGATCATCTCCCTTCGAAACGATATTATGAATTTTAAGCAACTTGATCATGAACATGTTGCACAAGCTTGGGAGAGGATGAAATTAATGATACGTAATTGCCCTACTCATGGTTTGAATCTGTGGATGATTATACAATTTTTTATGCCGGATTGAATTTTGCTTCTAGAAATCTTTTAGATTCGGCCGCGGGAGGAAATTTTATGGAAATCACTTTAGGATAAGCTACTAAACTCCTAGATAATATTATGGTTAATTATTCTCAATTGCATACTGAAAGATCTACTAATAAAAAGGTGCATGCGATAGAATAAATTAATGTCTTGAGTGGAAAGATGGATGAACTTATGAAATTATTTGCTAGTAAAAGTGTTTCTTCTGATCCTAATGATATGCCCTTGTCTACTTTGATTGATAATAATAATGGATCTATGGATGTGAATTTTGTTGATAGGAACAATTTTGGTAAAAACGTGTATAGAGGAAATTTTAATACTAGGCCTTATCCTAGTAATCCCTATAATAATTATGGTAATTCCTACAACAATTCTTATGGAAATTATAACAAGATGCCCTCTGATTTTGAATCTAATATTAAAGAATTTATTACTTTGCAAAAGAATTTTAATGCTTTGATTGAAGAAAATTTGCTTAAGATTGATGAGTTGGCTAGGAACGTTGATAGAATTTCTCTTGATGTTGATTCTTTGAAACTTAGATCTATTCCACCTAAGCATGATAACAATGAGTCTCTCAAAGCCATGAGAATTTCCATTGATGAGTGCAAAGAAAGAACCGCTAGGATGCGTGCTAAAAAAGATGCCTTTATAAGAGCGTGTTCCTCTAGTTCCTATGAAAATAAAGATGAAGATCTAAAAGTTATTGATGTGTCCCTATTAAATCTTTGTTTCGAAATATGAATCTTAATAATGATGGGACTGAATATGATCCACCTTTACCTACAAGGCGTTCGAAGAATTCGAAGTTTTTAGATCTTGATGCTAAAATTGATGAAAGTGGGATCGGAGAAATTAAAACCCTAGATGTTGCTAAACCCACTATTTTGGATTTCAAGGAATTTAATTATGAAAATTTCTCTTTGATTTATTGTATTTCCTTGTTGCAATCCATGCTAAATTCTCCTCATGCTTATAGTCAAAATAAAGCGTTCACTAAACATATCGTTGATGCCTTGATGCAATCTTATGAAGAAAAACTTGAATCGAAAGTTTCTATCCCTAGAAAACTTTATGATGAGTGGGAACCAACTATTAAAATTAAAATTAAAAATCATGAATGCTATGCTTTGTGTGATTTGGGTGCTAGTGTTTCCATGATTCCAAAGACTTTGTGTGATTTTTTAGGTTTCCGTGATTTTGATGATTGCTCTTTAAACTTGCACCTCGCGGATTCCACTATTAAGAAACCTATGGGAAGAATTAATGATGTTCTTATTGTTGAAAATAGGAATTATGTGCCCATAGATTTTATTGTTCTTGACATAGATTGCAATCCTTCATGTCCTATTATTCTTGGTAGACCTTTCCTTAGAACGATTGGTGCAATTATTGATATGAAGGAAGGAAATATTAGATTCCAATTTCCGTTAAGGAAAGGCACAAAACACTTTCCGTTAAGGAAAGGCACGAAACACTTTCCTAGAAAGAAAATTAAATTACCTTATGAATCTATTATGAGAGCCACTTATGGATTGCCTACCAAAGATGGCAATACCTAGATCTATCCTTGCTTTTTATGCCTAGCTAGGGGCGTTAAACGATAGCGCTTGTTGGGAGGCAACCCGATTTTATTTTTTTTCTTGCTTTTTGATCCTGTTTAGTAATAAATAATTTATTTAGACTTTGTTTAGGTTGTGTTTTTTGTGTTTAATTAGTGTTTGTGCCAAGTATAACCGTTGGGAAGACTTGAGGAAAGTCTTGTTAATCTTGCTGTAAAAAACAGAAAGTTTAGCGCTCACGAGAACTGCTGCCATTTTTATTTGGAAAGTGATATTTAGTTAATTATTTTTTAAGATTATTAATATATAAATTACTCACTTCAAGAAATTTATTTTAGATTTTTTGGGGTTCCAGATCTTGCGTTAGTTACAGATTACTACAGACTGTTCTGTTTTTGACAGATTCTGTTTTTCGTGTGTTGTTTGCTTATTTTGATGAATCTATGGCTAGTAAAATAGTTAATAAACCATAGAGAAGTTAGGTTTAACATCAATATAAATAAATAATGAGTTCAATACAGTACCTTGAAGTGGTCTTTTGTTTTCTTTTGCTAATGGAGCTCACGAGATTTTCTACTTTAAGTTTTGTGTTGTGAAGTTTTCAAGTTTTGGGTAAAGATTTGATGGATTATGGAACAAGGAGTGGCAAGAGCCTAAGCTTGGGGATTCCCATGGAACCGCCAATATAATATAAGTACACCTAAAAGCCAAAGCTTGGGGATGCCCCGGAAGGCATCCCCTCTTTTCTCTACTTCTATCGGTAACTTTACTTGGAGCTATATTTTTATTCACCACATGATATATTTTTTGCTTGGAGCGTCTTGTATTATTTGAGTCTTTATTTGTGAGTTTACCACAATAATCCTTGCTGTACACACCTTTTGAGAGAGCCATACATGATTTGGAATTTGTTAGAATACTCTATGTGCTTCGCTTATATCTTTTGAGTTATATAGTTTTGCTCTAGTACTTCACTTATATATTTTAGAGCACGGTGGTGGATTTGTTTTATAAAAACTATTGATCTCTCATGATTCACTTAGATTATTTTGAGAGTCTAAAATAGCATGGTAATTTTCTTAAATAATCCTAGTATGCTAGGTATTCAAGATTAGTAAAAAAAATCCTATGAGTGTTTTGAATACTAAGAGGCGTTTGATGCTTGATGATTGTTTTGAGATATGGAGGTAATAATATCAAAGTCGTGCTAGTTGAGTAGTTGTGAATTTGAGAAGTGCTTGTGTTGAAGTTTGCAAGTCCCGTAGCATGCATGTATGGTAAACGTTGTGTAACAAATTTGAAACATGAGGTGTTTTTTTGATTGTCTTCCTTATGAGTGGCGGTCGGGGACGAGCAATGGTCTTTTCCTACCAATCTATCCCCCTAGGAGCATGCGCGTAGTGTCGAGATTTTTGATGACTTGTAGATTTTTGCAATAAGTATGTGAGTTCTTTATGACTAATGTTGAGTCCATGGATTATACACACTCTCACCCTTCCATCATTGCTAGCCTCTTCGGTACCGTGCATTGCCCTTTCTCACATTGAGAGTTGGTGCAAACTTCGCCGGTGCATCTAAACCCCGTGATATGATATGCTCTTTCACACATAAACCTCCTTATATCTTCCTCAAAACAGCCACCATACCTATATATTATGGCATTTCCCTAGCCATTCCGAGATATATTGCCATGCAACTTTCCACCATTCCGTTTATCATGACACATTCATCATTGTCATATTTCTTAGCATGATCATGTAGTTGACATAGTATTTGTGGCAAAGCCACCGTTCATAATTCTTTCATATATGTCACTCTTGGTTCATTGCATATCCCGGTACACCGCCGGAGGCATTCATATAGAGTCATCTTTTGTTCTAGCGTCGAGTTGTAATCATTGAGTTGTAAATGAATAGAACTATGATGATCATCATTTTCTAGAGCATTGTGCCAAGTGAGGAAAAAAAGAGAAAGGTCATATAAAAAAGAGGAAAAAGGCCTAAATAAAAAAATGATGAGAGAAAAAGGGAGAAGGGACAATGTTACTATCCTTTGCCACACTTGTGCTTCAAAGTAGCACCATAACCTTCATGATAGAGTGTCTCTTGTTTTGTCACTTTCATATACTAGTGGGAAATTTTCATTATAGAACTTGGCTTGTATATTCCAAAAATGGACCTCCTCAAGTTCCCTAGGTCTTCGTGAGCAAGCAAGTTGGATGCACACCCACTTAATTTCTTTTGTTGAGCTTTCATACATTTATAGCTCTAGTACATCCATTGCATGGCAATCCCTACTCCTTGCATTAACATCAATCAGTGGGCATCTCCATAGCCCATTGATTAGACTCGTTCATGTGAGACTTTCTCCCTTTTTGTCTTCTACACATAACCCCCATCATCATATTCTATTCCACCCATAGTGCTATGTCCATGGCTCGCGCTCATATATTGCATGAAAGTTTAAGGTTTGATATTGCTAAGGTATGAAACAATTGCTTGGCTTGTCATCGGGGTTGTGCATGATGAGAGCATTCTTGTGTGACGAAAATGGAGCATGACTAAACTATATGATTTTGTAGGGATGAACTTTCTTTGGCCATGTTATTTTGAGAAGACAAAATTGCTTTGTTAGTATGCTTGAAGTATTATTATTTTTATGTCAATATGAACTTTTATCTTGAATCTTTCAGTTCTGAATATTCATACCACAATTAAGAAGAATTACATTAAAATTATGCCAAGTAGCACTCCGCATCAAAAATTCTGTTTTTATCATTTACCTACTCGAGGACAAGCAGGAATTAAGCTTGGGGATGCTTGATACGTCTCCAACGTATCTATAATTTTTGATAGCTCCATGCTATATTATCTACTGTTTTGGACATCATTGGGATTTATTATCCAATTTTATATTATTTTTGGGACTAACCTACTAACCGGAGGCCCTACCCAGAATTGCTGTTTTTTTGCCTATTTTAGGGTTTCGAAGAAAAGGAATATCAAACGGAGTCCAAACGGAATGAAACCTTTGGGAACGTGATTTTCTCACCGAACATGATCCAGGAGACTTGGACCCCACGTCGAGACACAAAAGAGGAGGCCACGAGGTAGGGGGCGCG
>NC_041386.1:68750775-68780220 GCF_002162155.2 Triticum dicoccoides
ACGTACCCCCAAACGATCAGATACAGAGCCAAAACCCTAATTCCACCGCCGTAACTTTCTGTATCCACGAGATCCCATCTTGGGGCCTGTTCCAGAGCTCCGTCGGAGGGGGCATCGATCACGGAGGGCTTCTACATCATCACCATAGCCCCTCCGATGAAGTGTGAGTAGTTCACCTTAGACCTACGGGTCCATAGTTATTAGCTAGATGGCTTCTTCTCTCTTTTTGGATCTCAATACAATGTTCTCCCCCTCTCTTGTGGAGATATATTCGATGTAATCTTCTTTTTGCGGCGTGTTTGTTGAGACCGATGAATTGTGGGTTTATGATCAAGTCTATCTATGAACAATATTTGAATCTTCTCTGAATTCTTTTATATATGATTGGTTATCTTTGCAAGTCTCTTTGAATTATCAGTTTGGTTTGGCCTACTAGATTGATCTTTCTTGCAATGGGAGAAGTGCTTAGCTTTGGGTTCAATCTTGCGGTGTCCTTTCCCAGTGACAGTAGGGGCAGCAAGGCACATATTGTATTGTTGCCATCAAGGATAACAAGATGGGGTTTTCATCATATTGCATGAGTTTATCCCTCTACATCATGTCATCTCGCTTAAGGCATTACTCTGTTTTCATTAACTTAATACTCTAGATGCATGCTGGATAGCGGTCGATGAGTGGAGTAATAGTAGTAGATGCAGGCAGGAGTCGGTCTACTTGTCTGGGACGTGATGCCTATATACATGATCATGCCTAGATATTCTCATAACTATGCTCAATTCTGTCAATTGCTCAACAATAATTCGTTCACCCACCGTAGAATACTTATGCTCTTGAGAGAAGCCACTAGTGAAACCTATGGCCCCCGGGTCTATCTTCATCATATTAATCTTCCAATCCTTAGTTATTTCCTTTGCTTTTTTACTTTGCTTTTATTTTACTTTGCATCTTTATCATAAAAATATCAAAAATATTATCTTATCATATCTATCAGATCTCACTCTCGTAAGTGGCCGTGTAGGGATTGACAACCCCATATCGCGTTGGTTGCGAGGATTTATTTGTTTTGTGCAGGTACGAGGGACTCGCATGTAGCCTCCTACTGGATTGATACCTTGGTTCTCAAAAACTGAGGGAAATACTTACGCTACTTTGCTGCATCATCCCTTCCTCTTCGGGGAAAACCAATGCAATGCTCAAGAGGTAGCACATCTTCTCAATTGCATCAACCTTAGCTTTGTCCACTTCAATACCTCTTTCAGAAATTTTATGACCCAAGACAATACCTTCATTAACCATAAAGTGGCACTTCTCCCAATTCAAGACAAGATTTGTTTGTTCACATCTCTGCAAAACTCAATCAAGATTGCTTAAACAATCATGAAAAGACTTCCATAAACGAAGAAGTCATCCATGAAAACCTCAACAATCTTTTCACAAAAGTCAGAGAATATAGCAGTCATACATCTTTGAAAGGTAGCAGGTGCATTGCATAAACTAAAAGGCATACGTCTATAGGCATAAGTTCCAAAGGGACAAGTAAAAGTAGTCTTTTCTTGATCAGGTTGAGAAATAGGTATTTGTGGAAAACCAAAGTATCCATCAAGGAAGCAAAAAATGTATGTGCTTAGATAATCTTTCTAGCATCTGATCAATAAAAGGCAGAGGGTAATGATCTTTTCTAGTTGCTTTGTTTAATTTTCTAAAATCAATTACCATTCTATAGCCTGTAACAATTCTTTATGAAATAAGTTCATTCTTATCATTAGGAACAACATTGATACCTCCTTTCTTAGGGAGACAATGAACAGGACTTACCCATCTACTATCAGCTATAGGATAGATTATACCTCTTCCAGAAGTTTTAAGATTTTCGTTCTTACCACTTCCTTCATTTTCGGATTTAACCGACGTTGGTGATCAACCACGGGTTTAGCATCAGGTTCGATATTAATCTTGTGCCGACTGATGTCCACTATGCAACTTTATTCTTGTAGAGACGTGTTGGGCCTCCAAGTGCAGAGTTCTGTAGGATAGTAGCAATTTTCCTCAAGTGGATGACCTAAGGTTTATCAATCCGTGGGAGGCGCGGGATGAATATGGTCTCTCTCAAACAACCCTGCAATCAAATACAAGAAATCGCTTGTGTCTCCAACACACCCAATACAATGGCAAATTGCATAGGTGCACTAGTTCGGCAAAGAGATGGTGATAAAAGTGTAATATGGATGGTAGAAATATATTTTTATAATCTGAATAAATAAAACAGCAAGGTAGCAAATAGTAAACGGGCACAAAAATGGTATTGCAATGCTTGAAAACAAGGCCTAGGGTCCGTACTTTCGCTAGTGCAACCTCTCAACAATGCTAACATAGTTGGATCATATGATTATCCCTCAAAGTGTAACGAAGAATCACTCCCGAGTTCCTATTAGCGGAGAACAAAAGATAGGAATTGTTTATAGGGTACGAAGCCACCACAAAGCTATTCTTTCCGTTCGATCTATTGAAGAGTTCGTACTAAAACAACGCAAAGCTATTTTTTGGTTCAATCTATCCTAGAGTTCGTACTAGCATAACACCAAAGCATATTCATATTCATAATACTCAATCCACACAAAGAACTACAAAGAGTGTCCCAAGATTTCTACCGAAGAAACAAAGACAAGAACGTGCACCAACCCCTATGCATAGATTACCCCAATGTCACTGCGGGAATCCGCAAGTTGAGTGCCAAAACATATATCAAGTGAATCAATACGATACCCCATTGTCACCATGAGTATTCAATTGCAAGACATATACCAAGTGTTCTCAAATCCATAAAAGTATTCAATCCGATAACAACGAAATCTCAAAGGGAAAAACTCAATTCATCCCAATAAGATAGAGAGGGGGAAAACATCATATGATCCATCTATGCTAACAAAGCCCATGATATAGATCACGAGAGAGAGAGAGAGAGAGAGATAAAACACATAGCTACTGGTACAAACCCTCAGCCCCGAGGTTGGACTACTCCCTCCTCATCGTGGTGGCCGCCGGGATGATGAAGATGGCCATGGAGATGATTCCCCCTCTCCGGCAGGGTGTCGGAATGGGTCCAGATTGGTTTTCGGTGGCTACGGAGCCTGGCGGTGGCGGAACTAATGATCTAGGTTAACCCCTAAGGGTTTTGAGATATTTGGAAATTTATAGTGCAAAGAAGGGGTGTGGGAGGCCACCGAGGTGGGCACAACCCACCTGGGCGCGCCAGGGGGCCCTGGCGCACCCTGGTGGGTTGTGCCCCTCTCGGGGCACCCCCCCAGGTGCAGCTCTGGCCCATTGGGTTCCTTCCAGTCCATAAAAAATCCACAAAAAGTTTTGCGGTGCTTGGACTCCGTTTAATATTGATTTTCCGCGATATAAAAAACAAACAGAAAATAGCAACTGGCACTGGGCACTGGGTCAATAGGTTAGTCCCAAAAAATGATAAAAAAAGTTCCTATAAAATGATTGTAAAACATCCAAGAATGATAATATATTGGCATGAATACTTCATAAATTATAGATACGTTGGAGACGTATCATCATCCCCAAGCTTAATTCCTACTCTTACTTGAGTAGGTAAATGATAAAAGAAATAATTTATGAAGTGTGAATGCTAGCAAAGTGCATAAGTTTGATCAATGATAATTTCAATCACTTTTCCTATCATCATAACAACAATTCTTTCTTATGAAACTTCTCATGTTATAGTGGCAACCAGTTCACATGTTAAGGTTCAAACAATGAATTCTCCTGAAACCCAACAACCTATGTTCTTAGTCACCAAGAAATTGCAATTCAACTTATTCAACAGAGTTTAAGTAAGAGCTCCACATATTCAACCATCATCTAGTCTTCTATGATTGCTAACACTCACCACGTACACATGAGCAAAACGTTTCAACCGGACACATAGAAAGATAGGTGCTTATTGTTTTGCCTCCCAACGTATTCGCCTCAAGGGTGATGTCAACAATAATAACTCATGCTACCCATATTCAACTGGATATATGTGCCTAGATATTTCCTCACCACATGATGCTTGCCAAAAGAGAAAAATAAAAAGGAATAGAGAGAAAAACTTTGACTCTTTGCATAAAAGTAAATACTGAGAAGTAAAAGATAGGCCCTTCACAGAGGGAAGTAGGGATTTGTAGAGGTGCCAGAGCTCAAAGCGAAAATTGCGAGATAAAAACATTTTGAGAGGCATACTTTTCCCACCAACAAAAACGACTTAGAGCTCCCAACACTTTCCATGCTAGATATATCATAGGCGGTTCCCAAACAGAAAATAAAGTTTATTCCTTTTTCCACCATACTTTCACTTTCCATGGCTAACCATATCCACAGGTGCCCTCCATACCAACACTTTCCAAGAGTTTATTATTTGACAACATAAAGTAAATTCATTTTTCACTTCGGGACTGGGCATCCCTAATACCATTGCATTCCTCTCGTGCAATCACAAGTGAATAAACACTCATCGTGAGAATAACACATCTAGCATGGAAAATATTGGCCACCCCTCACCGCCTCGCAAGCGGTACGAGCACACAAAAAAGAAATTTATTTTGAAAATCAGAGATGGCACATACAAATTTGCTTAGAACGGCAAAAAAATACCGCATATAGGTATATATGGTGGACTCTTGAAAATAAGATTTGGGTTTAAGGGTTTTTGGATGCACAAGTAGTATCTCTACTTGGTGCGGAATTTTTGGCTAGCAAAGATGGGGGGCAAGCACCACATGTTGAAGGATCTATGACAATATAACTTCTATGTGAATATGAACAAACATAAACCATTAGGTTGTCTTCCTTGTCCAACATCAACAATTTTGGCATATAATATTTTTATGGGACTCACAATCACAAAAGTTTTCCATGATAGTGTATTTATATGTGAAAGTTCTCTTCCTTATACTAATTATTCGTGAATTGCTCATATGACCAATATTGTGATTGTCAAGCGTCAAAAGATTTCACTTTCTAAACCCAATGTGAAGCTACCACTAGGCATGATATGATTTCAACTTCATGACATTCAATTTATTCAACAATTTACTCATAGAATATAAGTGAAGCACAAGAGTAAATGACATAGAAAAGAGCTTCGTTGACGGGATGTGAATGCCACTTACTTAGCCTCTCTGGCAAATATTTTAGGACTCTATTTTATTTAAAAACTTTCAGATCTAAGTATTTTATTAAAACAGCAAGCAAAACAAAATAAAATTACATTCCAACAATAGCACAACTCATGTGAAGAAGCAAAAACTTAGGCTCAACCGATACTAACCGATAATTGTTGAAGAAGAAAGCTGGGATGCCTATCGGGGCATCCCCAAGCTTAGATGCTTGAGAGTTCTTGAAATATTATCTTGGGGTGCCTTGGGAATCCCCAAGCTTGAGCTTTTGTGTGTCCTTAATTCTTCTCATATCACAGTTTTCCTAAATCTCAAAAGCTTCATCCACACAAAACCCAACAAGAATTCGTGAGATAAGCTAGTACCAATGCAAAAAACCTTATCATTCTCTAATGTAGAAAATCACTAAAATTATTATTCAACATTGAACACTAAATGCCTCTGCATATTTAATACTCCTATCCTCAAATAGAATCATTAAACAAGCAAACATATGCAAACAATGCAAACATAACAGCAATCTGCCAAAACAGTATAGTCTGTAAAGAATGCAAGGGTATCAATACTTATTCAACTCCAAACATTATGAAAATTTACCACACTGTAGAAAATTTATCAGATCTCATTATGCAAAAAGATTCAACATTTTATCACATTCTTAATTTTCTAGGTAATTTTTGCAAAAACGGTATACTTTCTGTTTTCAAACAGCAACAAGTATACTTGCAAAATAAGCATTGCAAAGGCTATCATTGCCACTTTTATTGAAATAAAAGATGCAAAACATTATTATAAATAAAAGCAATCAAATCCTAACAAAATTAATTGATGCTCCAAGCAAAACACATATCATGTGACGAATGAAAACATAGCTCCAAGTGAGGTTACCGATAATGTTGGAGACGAAAGAGGGGGTGCCTTCCGGGGCATCCCCAAGCTTAGTTGCTTGGATCTTCCTTTAATATTACCTTGGAGGGTGACTTGGGAATAACCAAGCTTAGGTTCTTGTCACTCCTTGTTCTTCTCATATCGATATCTCACCCAAAACTTGAAAGCTTAAATCACACAAAACTTAATGGAACTTCATGAGATATGTTAGTATGATAAAGAGCAAACCATTTCACTTTGGTACTGTCAAAGACAAGATTCATAATTGTTCTCACACAATTCCTACTGTAGCATATCATTTCCATAATTTATATTGAGCAATATAAGCCATAGAAACTAGAAAACAAGCAAACTATGCATTAAAAACAGAATCTGTCGAAAACAGAACAATCTGTAGTAATCTCTACTCCAACCATACTTCTGCTACTCCAAGAACTCTGAAAAATTAGGACAACCTGGTAAATTTGTATATTAATCTTTTGAAAAAAGAATCAGTGTTTTATCACGCTTATGTTAAAAATGTGAATTATTTTCCTGAGCACAAAAGTTTCTGTTTTTCAGCAAGATCAAATCAACTATCACCGTAAGCCATCCCAAAGGTCTTAATTGGAACTTTATTGAAACAAAAGCAATAAAACGTGATTACTACAGTGGCCTAATCATGGGAACACAAAAAAATAGTAGGTAAAAGTGTTGGTTTGTCTCCCAACAAGCGCTTTTTAATGCCTTTTAAGCTAGGCATGATGATTTCAATGATGCTCGCATAAAAGATAAGAATTGAAACATGAAGAGAGCATCATAAAGCATATGACTAGCACATTTAAGTCTAACCCACATCCTATGCATAGGGATTTTGTGAGAAAACAATTGATGGGAACAAGAATAAACTAGCATAGGAAGACAAAGCAAACATAACTTCAAGATTTTCAACACATAGAGAGGAACCTTGATATTATTGCAATTCCTACAAGCATAAGTTCCTCCCTCATAATAATTTTAAGTAGCATCATGAATGAATTCACCAATATAGCTATCACATAAAGCATTCTTTTCAAGATCCACAAGCACAGAAAATTTATTACTCTCCACATAAGAAAATTTCTTCTCATCAATAGTGGTGGGAGCAAACTCAACAAAATAGCTATCATGAGAGTGAAAATTAAAATCATGATGAAAAGTTTCATGGTTATCATTATTCAATATAGCATACATGTCATCACCATAATCATCATAGATAGCAACTTTGTTGTCATAATCAATTGCATCCTCTTCCAAAATAGTGGCATCATCATTAAATAAAGTCACGCCCTCTCCCAATCCACTTTTCATCAATATAATCATCATAAATAGGAGGCATGCAATCATCATAATAAATTTTCTCATCAAAACTTGGGGGACTAAAAATATCATATTCATCAAATCTAGCATCCCCAAGCTTGTAGCTTTGCATATCACTAGAATCATGGATATTCAAAGAATTCATACTAACAACATTGTAATCATGCTCATCATTCAAATATTTTGTGCCAAACATTTTATGGACTTCTTGTTCTAAAAATCGAGCACAATTTTCCGAACCATCGTCTTCAAGAAAGATATTATAAAGATGATCAATAATATGATGCAACCTGAATTCCATTTTTTGTAATTTTCTTTTATAAACCAAACTAGTGATAAAACAAGAAACTAAAAGATTCAATTGCCAGATCTAAAGATATACCTTCAAGCACCCACCTCCCTGGAAACGACGCCATAAAAGAGCTTGATGTCTACTACACAACTTTATTCTTGTAGAGACGTGTTGGGCCTCCAAGCGTAGAGTTTTGTAGGACAGTAGCAATTTTCCCTCAAGTGGATGACCTAAGGTTTATCAATTCGTGGGAGGCGCAGGATGAAGATGGTCTCTCTCAAACAACCCTGCAATCAAATACAAGAAATCTCATGTGTCCCCAACACACCCAATACAATGGCAAATTGTATAGGTGCACTAGTTCAGCAAAGAGATGGTGATAAAAGTGTAATATGGATGGTAGAAATATATTTTTATAATCTGAATAAATAAAAACAGTAAGGTAGCAAATAGTAAATGGGCACAAAAATGGTATTGCAATGCTTGAATACAAGGCCCAGGGTCCGTACTTTCGCTAGTGCAACCTCTCAACAATGCTAACATAGTTGGATCATATGATTATCCCTCAAAGTGTAACGAAGAATCACTCCCGAGTTCCTATTAGTGGAGAACAAAAGATAGGAATTGTTTGTACGGTATGAAGCCACCACAAAGCTATTATTTCCGTTCGATCTATTCAAGAGTTCGTACTGAAATAACGCAAAGCTATTTTTCCGTTCGATCTATCCTAGAGTTTATACTAGAATAACACCAAAGCATATTCATATTCATAATACTCAATCCACACAAAGAACTACAAAGAGTGCCCCAAGATTTCTACCGGAGAAACAAAGACAAGAACGTGCATCAACCCCTATGTATAGATTACCCCAATGTCACTGCGGGAATCCGCAAGTTGAGTGCCAAAACATATATCACTTGAATCAATACGATACCCCATTGTCACCACGAGTATTCAATTGCAAGACATATATCAAGTGTTCTCAAATCCGTAAAAGTATTCAATCCGATAACAACGAAATCTCAAAGGGAAAAACTCAATTCATCACAACAAGATAGAGAGGGGACAAACATCATATGATCCATCTATGCTAACAAAGCCCATGATATAGATCACGATAGAGAGAGAGAGAGATAAAACACATAGCTACTGGTACAAACCCTCAACCCCGAGGGTGGACTACTCCCTCCTCATCGTGGTGGCCGCCGGGATGATGGAGATGGCCACTGGAGATGATTCCCCCCTCTGGCTGGGTGCGAGAACAGGTCTAGATTGGTTTTCGATGGCTATGGAGCCCTGCAGCGGCGGAACTTCTGATCTAGGTTAACCCCGAAGGGTTTCAGAATATTTGGGAATTTATAGTGCAAAGAAGGGGTGTGGGAGGCCACCTAGGTGGGCACAAACCACCTGGGCGCGCCAGGGGGCCCTGGTGCGCCCTGGTGGGTTGTGCCCCCCTCGGGGCATCCCCCAGGTGCAGCTCTGGCCCATTGGGTTCCTTCCAGTGCATAAAAAATCCACAAAAAGTTTCACGGTGTTTGGACTCTGTTTAATATTGATTTTCTGCGTTGTAAAAAACAAGCGAAAACAGCAAGTGGCACTGGGCACTGGGTCAATAGGTTAGTCCGAAAAAATGATAAAAAAAGTTGCTATAAAATGATTGTAAAACATCCAAGAATGATAATATATTGGCTTGAATACTTCATAAATTATAGATACGTTGGAGATGTATCACTGACATAGAGTGGGACTAATGCCCTTCAAATCATCTAGAGTATATCCAATAGCAGCTCGGTGTTTCCTCAGAACTTTCAATAATCTTTATTCTTCATGTTATAAAAGGTTAGCACTAATAATAACAGGATATATCTTCTTCTCATCAATATAAGCATATTTCAAAGTATCCGGCAATTGTTTTAATCGAAACACAGGGTCACCTTTAGGTGGAGGAGGATCTCCTAGAGTTTCAATAGGCATATTATGTTTAAGCAGAGGACGTTGTTCAAAGAAAATCTTATCTATGTCATTTTTTCTTTCATGCATATGTAAATCATTCTCATGGTCTAGCAGATATTTTTCCAGAGGATCAGTAGGAGGCACAACAATTGAGCAAGACCAATTATTTCATCCTTACTAGGCAATTATTTTTCATGAAGCTTTCTACTAAACTTGGAAAAATTAAAATCATGAGACTCATCACCAAAGCTAACACTGACAATTTGTTTCTTACAATCAATTTTAGCATTAACGGTGTTCACGAAAGGTCTACCAAATATAATGGGAAAAAAGTCATCTTGTGGGGAACCAAGAACAAGAAAATCAGTAGGGGTACTTTATTTTCCCACACAAGACTTCAACATCTCTAACAGTCCCAATTGGTAATATAGTATCTCTATTAGCAAGTTTAATAGTAACATCAATGTCTTCTATCTCTGCGAGTGCTATGTCATTCATAATTTCTTGATATAAGGTATAGGGAATAGCACTCACGCTAGCACCTATGTCACATAAACCATGATAACAGTGATATCCTATTTTAACTGAGACAACGAGCATGCCAACAACGGGTCTATGATTATCCGTTCTATCGGATTTGACAATTCTAGTAGCTTCATTACAGAAGTAAATAACATGCCCATCTACATTTTCTTCCAGGAGATCCTTAACCATAGCAACACTAGATTCTACTTTGATTTGTTCATCAGGTTTAGGTGTTCTAATATAACTTTTGTTAACCACAGTTGAAACTTTAGCACATTCCTTTATCCTAACAGGGAATGGTGGTTTCTCAATATAGGCAGTAGGAACAACTGGATCAACAGTATAAAGAATACTTTCTTCTTTAGCTAGTACCGGTTCTTTAATTTTTTTTCTTTAATAGGTGGGTGATATTTAAACCACTTCTCCTTAGGGAGATCAACATGAGTAGCAAATGATTCACAAAAGGAGGCTACTATCTCAGAGTCAAGTCCATATTTTGAGTTAAACTTCTGAAAAGCATCGGTATTCATAAAAGATTTAACACAATCATATTTAAGCTTAATACCTGACTCTTTACCTTCATCGAGTTCCCAATCTTCAGAGTTACGTTTAATTATTTCCAAAAGATCCCACCAGAATTCAATAGTCTTCTTCATAAAAGAATTCGAGCATGGATTGATCATCACGAGAAAGCCGAGCATAAAAATTCTGAATAATAATTTCTCTTGAGAGCTCATGATTGGGGCATGAATATAACATTGACTTAAGCCTCCCCCAATCTATAGCAATACTTTCTCCTTAACGAGGCCAAAAATTATATATGTAGTTCCAATCACGATGAACTAGATGCATAGGATAAATTTTTTGATCGAACTCCATTTTCAATCGATTCCAATTCCAAGATCCAATATCATCGCATAGCCTATACCATGACAATTATTTTCCCTTAAAAGATAAAGGGAAAACCTTCTTCTTAACATCATCTCCGGGTAAAACTGCAAGCTTAAACAATCCACAAATTTGTTCCACATATATCAAGTGCATATCAGGATGTTCGGTTCCATCTCCTGCATAAGGATTAGCTAGCAGTTGTTCTATCATACCCGAAAGAATTTCATATTCAATATTTTCAGTAGGTGCAGTAGGTTGAGGGGTAGCTAACTGTGGTTCTGAGGTGAATATACCCCGAACAAACCCCTCAAAGGATTGTTTTCCATAGTAACAAGTAACAATAAATTTCAGCACACTATATAAATGTTTCCTTACCAATTTCCACTTACCAAAGGCGCTTCACTCCCCGGCAACAGCACCAGAAAATAGCCTTGATGACCCACAAGTATAGGGGATCAATTGTAGATCTTTTCGATAAGTAAGGGTGTCGTACTCAACGAGGAGCAGAAGGAAATGACAAGTGGTTTTCAGCAAGGTAATGTTTGCAAGTGCTGAAATTGTAAGTTACAGGGTAGTTTGATAGTAATGTATTTTGTAATGAGCAAGTAATGATAATAGTAACGAAAGTGCAGCAAGGTAGCCCAATTCTTTTGAGGCAAAGGACAGGCCAAAACGGTGTCTTATAATAAGCAAAGTGTTCCGGAGGGTACACAAGAATTTCATCTAGTCACTTTCATCATGTTGATTCGATTCGTATTCGCTACTTCGATAATTTGATATGTGGGTGGACCGGTGCTTAGGTGTTGTTCTTACTTGGACAAACCTCATACTTATGATTAACCCCCTCGCAAGCATCTGCAACTACGAGAAAAGTATTAAGGATAAATCCTAACCATAGCATTAAACTTTTGGATCCAATCGGTCCCTTACGGAATAGCGCATAAACTAGGGTTTAAGCTTCTGTCACTCTCGCAACCCATCATCTAATAACTACTCCACAATGCATTCTCTTAGGCCCAAATATGTGATGTGTCATATAGTCGACGTTCACATGGTACCACTAAGTGAATCACAACATACATACTATAAAAATATCGAACACATATCAAGTTCACATGATAACTTGCAACATGATTTCTCCCATGACCTCAAGAACAAAAGTAACTACTCACAAGTGATAAACATGCTCAAGATCAGAGGAGTATTAAATAGCATAATGGATCTGAACATATAATCTTCCACCAAATAAACCATATAGTAATCAACTACAAGATGTAATCAACACTACTAGTCACCCACAAGCACCAATCTACTGTTCTGATAACAAGATTGAACACAAGAGATGAACTAGGGTTTAAGATGAGATGGTGATGTTTAAGATGTTGGTGGAGATTGCCCTCCCCAAGATGGGAGAGTTGTTGGTGATGATGATGACGATGATTTCCTCCTCCGGGAGGGAAGTTCCCTCGACAGAATCGCTCCGCTGGAGGGCAAAAGTGCTCCTACCCAAGTTCCGCCTCGAGACGGCAGCGCTCCGTCCCGAAAGTCCAATCCTTATTTTTCTAGGTCAAAATGACTTATATACCAGAAGATGGGCACCGGAGGTGGGCCTGGATGAGCACAACCCACCAGGGCGTGCCCAGGTGGGTTGTGCCCACCTGGTGGCCCCCCTCTGGTACTTATTGTCTCCAATATTCCTCATATATTTCATAAAAATCTCCGTAAAGTTTCAGCTTGTTTGGAGTTGTGCAGAATAGGTAGCCCAACGTAGCTTTTCCAGGTCCAGATTTCCATTATCATCGCACAACCTATATCATGACAATGCTTTTCCCTTCAAAGATAAAGGGAAAACCTTCTTATTAACATCATATTTGGATAAACCTGCAAGCTTAAACAATCCACAAATTTGTTCCACATATATCAAGTGCATATAAGGATGTTCGGTTCCATCTCCTTCATAAGGGTTAGCTAGCAGTTGTTCTATCATACCTGAAAGAATTTCATATTCAATATTTTCAGTAGGTCACTACTACAGGATGGTGCTAACGTGACACTATGATCAGAGACCCTTCGAGAAACTGTGTGTGATGCCATAATCGCAAACGGTGATGTATGAAAACCGTCAGAAATGTGTAAAACATTTGCGATGACAGATGCATTAAACACGGTTCAGGTTTTAGTTGCGTGTGCGATGAAGGGCATACAGTTCAGTTCAATCAACTGTTTGAGATGAGGAGGAACAAAAGAAACAGGCAGCCAGATGAAGGCGTGTGCGATATACAGCATACGGTTCACTCGGATGAACTGTTTGTGATTAGGCAACACAAAATAAACGGTCAGCCAGATCAAGGTGTGTGTGATTGAGGGCATATGCTTCAGAAGGATTAACTGTTTATGATTAGGCAACAGAACTGAAACGGGTCAGCCAGATCAAAGTGTCTGCGATTGATGGCATACACTTCACATGGATGAACTGTTTGCGATTAGCCACAACAAACTGAAACAGTTAGATAGATCAACGTGTGTGCGTAGGACGGGCACACATATTCTAATTAAAAGAACCGTGCGCGATGGTGCTGGCATTGCCTATTGCAGTGCACCCTATGGTGCAAACGCCACGTATGCGACCGAGAAGGCGTACGTGCCCATGTTACACCTTCTGGGAATAGTGCCGCACTTATAACCATCAGTAAATTTTGAGCATGCGTCCCGTCACAACTTTTTTAGAAGAACAAGGAGGCCGCATCCCATCACATTCCAAATTGCAAACCTGTTCACACCGATCAAAACCTAAACGGTTTCCCACTTAGGAGCGAATTACTACGTGGTTATAAATACTACTACTCCAAGATGACTGCGCATTCCTCCTCAACTCCTCATCCACAAAAAGTCAAAAACAAACAAGTCATTCATCATTGTTCCCTTGCGTCTGCAATGGCTAGCGTGAGTTCTGGGTCGAGAGATTGCCACCAGGGAGAGGCGATCCTAGAAGAGGGAGCACGAGAGATGTCCCACCTCGCCACGAAAGCAGCCAACATGTCCCGCCGCACGGCCGTAGAAGCAGAGAGGTCCCGCCGAGCCGCGGAAGCAGCACGGAGGACCCGCCGCGCCGTCGGTGCAGCAGACTGGTTTGGCCGTGCCACGGAAGCAGAAGAGATGTCCCGCCGCGCCGTGAATGCGGTAGAGATGTCCTCCCACGCCGCGACATCCTAGGAAAATGCCTCGCGTGCAGGCGAGGACTCTTACAGGGGCATGTGTGCCCTCGTCCTTAGGCAGATGGATCAGATCTCCAGGTGGGCGAGGTTGCAGGATGAACTGCAAGCCTCGTTTGAACAGTCTACCGACGTCATCCGGCAACTAAATGAGAGCAATGCGAAGCTCCGGGCCGAGTGTGACCTGCTGAGGGCGAAGATCGTCGGAAGTGCGGAGCAGCAGGAGCAGACCATTGCCTTGTTGAAGAGGACCGGTGTCATCGTCGAGAAACTTATGGACGAGAATGCCATAATGCGCATCGAGCGTAGAAGGTTGGTGTAGGAATCCGTGGATGCTCTCAACCAGCATCTTGAAGACAAGAAAGAGCTCGTCGCCGTCCGCCGCGGAGACTAGTTGTCTTCCTTATTCTTTTTCCCTTGTGTATATCGGGCGTTGCCGCATGTGGCTTTTTTAATTATGTTTATAAATATGTAAGACAATTATTATTATCCAATGTCATCGTCCTTATATTCATCATGCTTGCTATAAGTCGCAGTCGATGCTATATAGGTCCATCGGATCTTACATCAAGATCCGTGCAAAACTTTCTTTTCAGATTTTCATTTTTCTCTATTAAATATCAGTCTAGTGAGATATATAGCCACGCCGTAGAATAGGTGACGTTGTGAGGGAGGTGCGCGACGGGTAGTGATCAAAAGGGCTCTCCTCCTGATGAGCATGCGTAGGGGTCTGATTGCACGCCTCCCGTACTCAAATAGCTACCCCGCACGGCACCTCCTAGCCAATAAAAAAGGGGACGCGTGGCCGCACGTAATTGGTAAGTCGAACGCCCACGGTTTCAATAATACTTGTGTTTCCGATTTGTAATGTGACAACACTTGTTCCAAAATGACTTTGTTGATTGTTAATGTGTGCGCCTTCGCAAATCAGACAAAAAAATTACCACCACATGTTGGTGCCATGTCATGAGACCATGCGAAGTTTCATGATTTTCAGGCGTGTTTTGGAATTACTGGAATTAAAAAACCAAGTTTCTCAATCTTTCTGGCCCAGCCACGACGCCCAGATGTTTGAATTTCACTCCCATCTCTTGCATGGGACCTAGAAATTCACCCAAGGACACACACATGTGATTTTTCAAACAACTTTGGTGCACTGGAGCATGTGCTTGTAGTTCAAATTTGAATTATGCACATTAAATGCCCAGAAACTCAATTAATGTATAAAAAGGCCAAACGAACCCGAAATAATTCCAAAATTTAGCACGATACTTCTATTTGTCTAATCTGGCTATGTAAAAAATTTAAGGCGGGAGAAGGCAGTGTACGTATGTCGTTTCGCACATGGAGGTGACACGTCCCCTCTCGGAACCACGAGCCTTCTTGAGGGAAGCTCTGGTTTGCAAAAAACTTACACCAAAGCTTGTCCCATCAGCCAAAAAAATAACCGCAGCATGTTGGTGCCATGTCATGACACCATGCCAAGTTTCATGATTTTCGAGCGTGTTTTGTTATTACAGGAATTAAAAAACTAAGTTTCTCAATCTTTCAGGCCGAGCCACGATGCCTAGATGTTTGAATTTCACTCCCATCTCTTGCATGCGACCTAGAAATTTATCCAAGGATACACATGTGATTTTTCAAATAACTTTGGTGCACTGCAGCTTGTGCTTGTAATTCAAATTTGAATTATGCATATTAAATGCCCAGAAACTCAATTAATGTATAAAAAAGGCAAAACGAGCCCGGAATAATTACAAAATTTAGCACTGTACTTCTATTTGGTCTAATCTGGGTGTGCAAAAAAATTAAGGCAGGAGAAGACAGTGTACGTATGTCGTTTCGCACACGGAGGTGACACGTTCCCTCTCGAAACTACGAACTTCTTGAGGGAAGCTCCGGTTTGCAAGAAGCTTACACCAAAGCTTGTCCCAATTCGGCCAAAAAAATTATCACAGCATGTTGGCGCCATGTCATGACACCATGCCAAGTTTCATGATTTTCAGGCATGTTTTGGAATTACAGGAATTAAAAAACCAAGCTTCTCAATCTTTTCGGCCGAGCCACGACGCCCAGATGTTTGAATTTCACTCCCATCTCTTGCATGGGACCTAAAAATTCATCCAAGGACACACATGTAATTTTTCAAACAACTTTGGTGCACTGGAGCCTGTGCTTGTAGTTCAAATTTGAATTATGCACATTAAATGCCCAGAAACTCAATTAATGTATAAAAAAGGCAAAACGAGCCTGGAATAATTCCAAAATTTAGCACGGTACTGCTATTTGGTCTAATCTAGCTGTGTAAACAAATTAAGGCGGGAGAAGGCAGTGTGGGTATGTCATTTCGCACACGGAAGTGACACGTTTCCTCTCGAAACCACGAGCCTTCTTGAGGGAAGCTCCAGTTTGCAAGAAGCCTACACCAAAGCTTGTCCAATTCGGCCAAAAAAATTACCGCTGCATGTTGGTGCCATGTCATGACACCATGCCAAGTTCCATGATTTTCAGGCGTGTTTTGGAATTACAGGAATTAAAAAACCATGTTTCTCAATCTTTCCGGCCGAGCCACGACGCCCAGATGTTTGAATTTCACTCTCATCTCTTGCATGGGACCTAGAAATTCACCCAAGGACACACATGAGATTTTTCAAACAACTTTGGTGCACTGGAGCCTGTGCTTGCAGTCCAAATTTGAATTAGGCACATTAAATGCCCAAAAACTTAATTAATGTATAAAAAGGCGAACCGAGCCCGGAATAATTCCAAAATTTAGCACGGTACTTCTATTGGTCTAATCTGGCTGTGTAAAAAATTAAGGCGAGAGAAGGCAGTGTACGTATGTTGTTTCGCACACGAAGGTGGCACGTTCCCTCTCAAAACCACGGGCCTTCTTGAGGAAAGCTCCAGTTTGCAAGAAGCCTAAACCAAAGCTTGTCCCAATTTGGCCAAAAAAATTACCGCAGCATGTTGGTGCCATGTCATGAGACCATGCCAAGTTTCAAGATTTTCAGGCGTGTTTTGGAATTACAGGAATTAAAAAACGAAGTTTCTCAATCTTTTCGCCTGAGCTACGACGCCCAGATGTTTGAATTTCACTCCCATCTCTTGCATGGGACCTAGAAATTCACCCAAGTACACACATGTGATTTTTCAAACAACTTTGCTGCACTGGAGCCTATGCTTGCAGTTCAAATTTGAATTATGCACATTAAATGCCTAGAAACTCAATTAATGTATAAGAAAGGCGAAACGAGCCCAGAATAATTCCAAAATTTAGCACGGTATTTCTATTTGGTCTAATCTAGCTGTGTAAAAAAATTAAGGCGGGAGAAGGCAGTGTACGTATGTCGTTTCGCACTCGGAGGTGACATGTTCCCTCTCGAAACCACGAGCCTTCTTGAGGGAAGCTCCGGTTTGCAAGAAACTTACACCAAAGCTTGTCCCAATTCGGCCAATAAAATTACCGCAGCATGTTGGTGCCATGTCATGACACCATGCCAAGTTTCATGATTTCAGGCGTGTTTTCGAATTACAGGAATTAAAAAACCTAGTTTCTCAATCTTTTCGGCCGAGCCACAACGCCCAGATGTTTGAATTTCACTCCCATCTCTTGTATGGGACCTAGAAATTCACCCGAGGACACACATGTGATTTTTCAAACAACTTTGGTGCACTGTAGCCTGTGCTTGTAGTTCAAATTTGAATTATGCACATTAAATGCCTAGAAACTCAATTAGTGTATAAAAAAGGTGAAACAAACACGGAATAATTCCCAAATTTAGCACGATACTTCTATTTGGTCTAATCTGCCTGTGTAAAACAATTAAGGGGTGACAAGGCAGTGTACGTATGTCGTTTCGCACACGGAAGTGACACGTTCCCTCTCGGAACCAGGAGCCTTCTTGAGGGAAGCTCCGGTTTGCAAGAAGCTTACACCAAAGCTTGTCCCAATTCGGCCAAAAATTTACTGCAGCATGTTGGTGCCATGTCATGACAGCATGCCAAGTTTCATGATTTTCAGCCGTGTTTTGGATTTATAGGAATTAAAAATCCAAGTTTCTCAATCATTCCGGCCGAGCCACGACACCCAGATGTTTGAATTTCATTCCCATTTCTTGCATGAGACCTATAAATTCACCCAAAGACACACATGTGATTTTTCAGCAAACTTTGGTGCATTGGAGAATGTTCTTGTAGTTCAAATTTGAATTATGCACATTAAATGCCCAGAAACTCAATTAATGCATAAAATGCCAAACGAACCTAGAATAATTCCAAATTTAAACACGACGCTCATGTACAAGTTGCATGTTCACTGTACGTAAATGTTATAGCAAGTCAAACACCATCCTTTCCCTCCGTAACACCATTTTGTCTTTCAAAACATAATGAAAAAAATCAGGTATACGACAAACAGTTTACTAGAAAGAATCGTGTGGGATGCGATATAAAATATCTTGGCGCACCGTCTTGTCAGGCTTACGCTGGAAGCTTCATCGTCTACAGTCCACCACCCCGCTTGAACCACACATGCGCGCTAGTTTCTCGCGGCACCGAGCGAATTTTTTTTGCCACCGCGGAAATATCTATCCCCCCGCCCCTCCCTCCTACCAAAAGCCACATTTCCACTATTCCTCCTTGCTTTCCAAGTTCAAACCTTCACTGCTGCTTACGGGCAGCTCAACCTCCTCGCCAGCGACCCTTCTTCTTGCAGCACCGCCTCCTCGCTGGCTACCCTTCTTCTTGCAGCGCCGCCTCCTCGCCGGCGACCCTTCTTCTTGCAACGCCGCCTCCTCGTCGGCGACCCTTCTTCTTGCTACGGGGCCTCCTCACCGCCGACCCTTCTTATTGTTGCGCGGCCTCGTCGATATGGTGAGGTAATCCACACCCCACCCACACCATCCTCCTCCTTTCCCGTCCCACATGCCCCAACTGACGGAGCGACACCTTCCACCGAAATCACTGCCCCCCTCCTCCAATTAAGCGCCACCCATAGCCATTTTACACGCAGTATAACATGGAGCTGAGTAGCATGCGGCTGCACACGCGAACGAGGTTGCTATGGCTGACATGCGTGTCGACCGCCAGATCTTGGAGGAGCACCTCGTCTTCGAGGCCACCGTCGACACAGCCTCGCAGTTGTCTACTTTAAAATACAGTTTGTGATGTTTTCTTGAGGCCACAGCCTATCAGCCAGTGCCTTCTAGTGATTTGTCCTCTGTAATGTTAATATGCAATCTGATGTTCAGTTAACAGTTTGGTCCTCTGAAATGTAATGTTCAGTTAACACTTTGGTCCAACAATTTCTACATTTCGTAGTACTGTTCTCAAGCATTCTTTGTTTTGTTAACTGTCTTATCTTCTCATACATGTTTCTACTCTGCAATGTCATGCTCAATTAACTATTTTGGTTCATTTGGTCTGCTGTCCATTTAACTGTTTGGTTCAGTTCTGCAATTTGATTTTCATTTATTGTGGGTACAATTTTGTATAGTTATGCATGTGACACCAATCGAATTTTGCTGTACTCAATACATATTCTACTGATAGTATGGCAACTCTCAGTTAACCTGATCAAGATCTTCCTTATATATGTTGCATGGAAACAATGGGAGACACTGCGGTTTACCATCGAGGTTTGTTCAAGTAGGGTCCTTTGGCTAATAGCACATTATTGTGCAGTTGCAGGAATCATTCTAATATTTAGGTTTCTTACAATTTGGTCTTGCACATGTAGGTCCTGCTGTCAGAGGCTCAGACCCACTGTTCGACCCATTTTGCATATGGGGAAATGAGATGTCCATGAATATCAGTCAAGTCAAGAAACTCAGAAAGATTGTTAGGATGAAGAATCTTGCGACGAATAAAAGCAAGATCTTTGTTTGCACAATGAAGAAGACATCAGTCAAGTATAGGATGGTACCAACTCTTTTACCTTGTTTTTACCCCTTGCGCCATTTCAAAATTTACAACAGCGATTTATGCATAGATTTGTTTTCAGTACTTTTCAAAGCAGTTCACCGATGATTACCTCTCAAACCACCGGTGTGGTCAAGAGGCGAGGAAGGTATTCATTCAACACCCACGGTACAATATTGAAGTCTTGTTGAAGAGGACGAAGGTTGGGAGGGAAATTATCCATAGCCACTGGCCTAAAGTTGCAAGGACATTCAACATCACTGAAGGCTCAATATTTGCCTTACGCTTCTGCAGTTTCCCAGAGGAGATTCATCTGTCTATTTACCATGTATGATGCTACTTTCCAAAGGTTTTTGATGCTGCATGTGAAACTTGGTGCTATTGTGTAATGGGGTAACTGAGTGCCGAAGCTATCTAATGTAACTCGATTATGAAATCCTGGTTGCTTTTATACGGGTATGAAATATCTGGCGTGTTTTATAAGAAATATCAGTTTGATTAGTACATGGATTATCAATAATAGGCTAATTACGCTGGTTATTGGGGTTTTCTATTGCAAACGGTTACTCAGACAACACCATGGGCGATGAACTCAAACAACCAGCACGGTTTCTAGAAAGTAGGCGTGTTCGATCAAGTAACAATCACACACGGCTTCCGGCAGCGAACTGTTTGCGTTAGTCCACCTTGCACAAACGTTTCCACACAAAGAACTATGCGGGATGTACATACCTACGGAAATGATTTTCTGGGATTCATCGTGTGGGATGTA
Organism: Triticum dicoccoides; assembly: GCF_002162155.2. NCBI lineage: Eukaryota > Viridiplantae > Streptophyta > Magnoliopsida > Poales > Poaceae > Triticum > Triticum dicoccoides. Next base: position 68,771,741 of record NC_041386.1, read on the forward strand.
CATACCTACGGACATGATTTCTGGGATTCACCGTGTGGGATGTACATACCTACAGAAATGATTTCTAGGATTCACCGTGTGGGATGTAGAAATGATTTTTGGGATTCACCGCGTGGGATGTACATACCTACGGAAATGATTGGGTTTCCATGCCTCGCCCAATAGCACACGGCCCCAGCTTGGGTCCCACGAGGGCCTATCCCGACAATTTCTAGGTCGTGTGGGAAGGACCCCCCCCCCCCTATCGCTCACACTCACTTGGCGAGGGTTCCAAATGCCGTCGCGGAAAGGGGTTTTAAACCGTTTGTTTAGGACGTCGTTGTACCAGTGGGTGCAGTAGGTTGAGGCACTACAAAAAAAGAGACTTTCGTGATGATACGTGTTTGTCACAGTAGGTCACGTTTTCTGTCATGCATATATATCCATGACGATTTTATGACAGAATGAAGATAGTCATACATGTGCTGTCGTAGAAGTGTTCCATGACATTACCAAAATTATCATCACGGAAGTGTTCACTTCCATGACGATAAATGCCGCGTCATGGAAGTGCATTCATCAAGGGTGACCGACATGTGGCATCCACCGTAACAAGTCGCCGTTAAGCTATCGAGTCCGGTTTTGGATCCGGTAACCTGCTAACAACCACGACCAATGACTATTTTCCACGTGTAAAATTCTCATTGGCCAACGGAACCACGTGTCAGCTCCGCGTTGGCACAGGTTTCACTCATCCAATGGGCGAGATGCTCCTATGATATGTTGACACGTGGACTGGCCCAAAAGTGGCCCATAAAGATTAGATGTGCCAGCCCAACTAAAGGCCCACATGATTTTTCATACCATAATGGGCCGGCCCAGCTAAAGGCCCATGAGATTTCATCGCATAATGGGCCGGCCCAGCTAAAGGCCCACGAGATTTTGCCGACCATAATGGGCCGGCCCAACTAAAAGCCCACAAGATTTTGAGGACACTAATGGGTCAGCCCGTTAACAGGCTGCCATGTTTTGGGCCAAATGTCGGCCCATATTTGATCCGGTCCACTAGTAGCCTGCCATGTTCCGGGCCCAATAAAGGGCCATATGAGATCCAGGCTGTTAAAAGCCTACCATGTTCTGGGCCAAATTATGGCCCAGATTAGATCCGACCCTTTAAGAGGCTTTGGGCTAAATTATGGCCCATATCAGATTCGGCCCGTCAACTGGATGCTATGCTTTTGGGCCCACTTGCTAAAGGCCCATTTAGTAATTCGGCCTGATATTAGTTTTGGCCGGTTAAAGGCCTGTTTAACATTTCGACCCTATATTTATTCCAGCCTGTTAAAAGCCCGTCATGTACTTGGGCCTAACTACGACCCGGTTTGCATCCGGCCTGCTCACAGCCGATAATCTGATTGGGCCAAACAAGGACCAAGACAGTTTTGGCATGTTAACGGCTCATGATGTGATTGGCACAATCATGGGCGGGGTCTATTTCGTCCTGCTGTCGGCCCATGAGCTGTTCGACACGTTTCAGGCCCAACCTACTTTTCAGCCTCCTAAAAGCCCATTGAGTTTTCTTGTGAAAATAGGGCCGGCGGATTACTCGGCCTATTAGAGGCCCAAATCTACTAGTGGGCTAGTTTACATTTAGGCCTGTTAACGGACTGATTATGTAGTGATTTGCATGATGGCCCGATTATATGTATCGTAATTTTACGGTTTGGCCGGTTTACTGCGAAGACAGGATATATATACAGTAAAATAACTGCAGCATCGTTAATAAGAAAAAACCTAGACTATACAATAAATAAATTATAGCATATTACATCCACCGGGCATCAAAGTTCTCCACTGTGATAATAAAGCACAAGTAGACAGCATATTACATACACTGGGCATCAAAGATCGCCACCAGTGCAAATAAACACGCCGACAAAATAATATACAAAACCGACAACACTTCAATAAAGTTCAAGAAAGGTTAGCCCTGCTCGGGAGCTGCAGCGCAAGCAGATGAGCAAGCTGATGAGATTGTGTTTGTTTGACACTTATATCCTCTTCACTCTGAAAGATAAACAAGCAGACAGATGACAGGTTTTGCACATATAAGTATCAGTGCTGGCAATTCATCACATTTCTTACTGATGAATAAAGTGACACGGTTTAAAATAGCATTAACACAATATGGTATTGTTCAGGTTAAGACATGGCAGGAAATGACATTGTGAAGGAGTTGGCAGCTTCACGATACCATTGATTACAGATCAAGAACTCATAAGTATCAATAGTTAGTGTGCTGTCAATTTATCCCATTTCAGATTGGCAAACAAAGAGACGGTTTTAATAATAGTAGAATGATATGACATTGTTCATAGTTAAGACATTGCAGAATATGACATTGTGTTGTAGTGGGTAGGTTCACCACACCACTGGATTATGGATCAAGAACAGAAGCATGCATGGAGTGCAAAAGAAGATCACTTGCTCTGTATAGTTTAATTTACATGGTATGAAGAAGGAACTTGGTTGTACAACTAAACACTTAAATTGAGAAGGACAAATTTTTGTTTATGAACTACATAATAAACTTTAAACATGCAATTTGATGCAAACACCAAAAATAAACAGCTGTTGCAGTCATGCCTAACCAAATATACACAACAAAGTTTAAAGACTTGAGAAGGACAAACTTACATTATTGGTGAAGGCAGGCTCTATAAAGCCCTTGTCTATGCTGATGGGGGGCAATTCAAGAAGTTTACCACATAATCTTCTTCATAAGCATTGCCTTTATTCTACATTTTGTTAAGAGTAAATATAGATATGATAATATAAGAAAAAATGGAGAACATTTAAGATAAGATGAAGAGTGATGCTACATAACCAAGTAGGTATAAATGTAAGTATAGCGATACAGGCAACAGGTATAGCCAAGAGCAATGCAGAGCTAAACTTCTTCAGGACCATCGGTGTTATCCAACCTTATGGTAAGAGTAAATATAGATCTGATGCATAGAAAATGGAGGGTAAAGGAAAATAAGCTGCAGAGTGGTGGTACATGAACAACTACCTGTCAATATAAGTACACTGATAAAGGACAATAGGTACTTACAAGAACAATGCAGAGCTAAAAAAATTCATTAGCATTGGATATATTCTACACTAATGTAACCATTCATACAGATCTGATAATTTGGAGCGAACAATTGATAAGTAAGCTATCATGCATACTGTTGTCACATAATGAACCAGGTATGAATGCAAGTATAGTGATACAGGACAGCAGGTACTAATAAGAGCAAAGCAGCGAGCAGCATATTTGCGATATACTGTCGTTCTTTTCAAACCGGAATTCTTCTTCGAGCTTATTTCCTGCAAAAAAGATCTATAATGCACATGCGAAAAAGTAGAAGTCCAAATTGTCATGTGATATCATAGACAATACCTCATCCTGAGAGCGAGACTAGTGCATAATAAGGTTTTTCCATTCAATGTCTTCTAAATTTAGCATGGGAGACTTCACCGGAAATTCGTTTATAGACTTGCCATCAAAGTGTAATTTCCTCAGGTAACACCGATACTGCTGCAATGCTTCCTTGAAAAGAGCAAGCAAGCTTTGCTCGTCATGACTATCCAGATTGTCCCTCACCTACTTACAACAATGTAATGTAAATCATTGGTGTGTTCAATCAGCAGAAAATAGGAAAATAATCACCATGAATAATAGCACTTACAGGTAAGTGGGATAGGAAGATGTGAAAATGGTGTTTGTCTTCACTATAATCTTCCCATGATGGGAATATATGCACATAGTCCCTAACAACATTGAAAGCATTGTCTTTAAAACTAGGAATAACTGGAATGGGGTTTCAATCTGCAGGAATTGGCCGTCTCCGCAGTTGGGATAGGTCTTCGACCGGTGGACTTGTTGTACTTTTTGCTGGAGTGGGATTTTTTTGTGGTACGGCTGGTGCTATGGCAACTAAAATCGGCATACATTTTGCTGGAGTGCAGGTCCTGTGTGGTGGGGCTAGTGGTGTGACCAGTGAAGTATGGGTACAGTCTACTGGAGTCGGTCCTACATTTTGTGTCACTGGTTGTACAACCAATATAAGTGGGGTGTTGTCTGATTTCTCTGGAACCACCATATTTTTCAAGAACTTTGCTGGTGCTCCTTCAGGTTTGGCAACCACCCTCTTCCTTTTTGATGTCTGATGCACAAGAACAACATTTGAGTGGAAAAACATGGTATGATGACAGATGGAATATGTATGATAATGGATGGGCATGGCATATTGACATATATGATGAGTAAATAAGCAGATGGCGGTGCAACAAAGTAGAAGAAATGCAAGACAACATATGCAAGATACGCGCAATCAATAAAACCTTGCCAAATTAGAACATGCACCTTGATGGGTGAACAGGACAGGCCATCTGCCTTTGACTCCTCAAGGTTAGAATAGTCATTAGGATCATATTCTGAACAAGAATCTATAGGTGGGGAGCGTATGAGTCTCATTGCATCCGGAATGGCAGTCAATGCCTTGGTGCCAATTTTGTAAGTGGTTGCAGTGTTCCACAATAATCTTCTGATGCGCGGATTCTGATATTCACTGTAATTACGTATAATATCTGAGAACCATGAAAACAGAAATAGTAGTGAGATTATCTTTGTAATGCAGAGGATATTCTAATATAGGGGCGCCCCTGTAAACCCTTGTGTGCTATCACTGGATTCTGATGAGAGAGCTCATGTGTGCTGTAATATGGTGTGTGCATTAATATAATCTGGCACAAGTACACACAAAAAGTAGGTTCCAGATGTAAGGATAGTTAGCAGATGATAGGTTCATAATATACTTTGTAGAGAGTTTATTGCCAAACGATGATAACAAGAGCACACAGCAACTAGGCAGATCGTAGTGTACATAAAAGGGGTACACCATAAACACAATATATAAATCGAGAAAGTGGAAGTGGCTGGAAAATACGGTGTTGTATTGCCGCTACTAATTGAAAGCATATCAGTCACATACATGCCAACTCTATCAGCTATTGACTGCAGATGTCCCTGCGCCCCTTCCGGACAAGGAACACACTGTACGTACTAAATATAGAATAACAAAAGAGGAACATGTTAAAGAACAGAAGAGGAAGCATATTCTTGAGGTTCCGCTTCATTGCATACAATGTTGGTTGCCCACTCATGATGAATCACAGCGCCCAAAGAAATTTAATTCCATGCTGTCTCTCTATATGTGGCCACATGCATTTGGAAAATCAAGTGGGAGCATTACCTGACCAATTAAATGTGTGTCTGTTAACTAATATCAGTATCATATCACAATTCATATTTGAAGAAGTAAGCTTTGGACTTATGATTGGTGTGTTGTTTAGCTTCAAGAGTGGACTGCTGCTAGTGCTGACACATAGCAGCTACGCAGATCATAGTGTAGATATAATGGGAAAACCATAAGCATCAGGAGTAAAATTAGCAAAGTGGAACTTGCTGGAATATATGTGCTAGTATTGCCGGTATGGCTAGAAAGGCTTCGGATACTGGCTCTCTTCAACTGAAGGCGCGGTATTGTTAATATCAGTGTAATTCTCAAAGGTGACATAGCTCCCCGCATTTCCTTGCTAATCTTATAGGATTCAAGTGGGCAGTCCACTACAAATCCTATTCCTATGTTTAGTAAATCCTATGAATTAAAGAGGCCCGAAGAGTTCAAAGTGTCCATCACAACCGACCGTATAGACCTCTACACTACAAATGCCCCTGCTCATCTTCACTACAAGGAACATACTGTACTACTATCATACTCCCTATGTTCCAAAATATAAGTCTTTGTAGAGATTTCCATTATGGATCACATACAGATGTATACAGATACATTTTAGAGTGTAGATTCACTCATTTTGCTCCATATGTAGTCCATGGTGGAATCTATACAAAGACTTGTATTTAGGAACGGAGAGAGTACTTATTAAAGAAGAACGGAAGAGGAACATTCTAAAGAAGAGCAAGAAGATTTTGGATAATAAAATGTTCGTTGCACAGTGCCAACACATGATGAATTAGAGCGCATTAAGAATGCAACTCCTGTTGTCTCTCTATATGTGGTGCACGTGCTTTTTGAATGTAAAGTAGGAACATTAGCTGACAAATTAGACATTATCTATTTTACTAATATCAGCATCATATCATATTCGTATTTGAGCAATAAGTTTGGAATTATGAGTGGCATGTTGTTTAGCTTGATGGATTCAGGAGCAGTGCTAAGCAGGTACGATGATGGTACTGAATATAAAGGCATGTCTTCATGCAAGTCGCGTGACTTTTGTCATTTGGGTGTCGACCATTTCAGGCGGTTGGATGAAGATCCTACGTCTGCTAACCCTTCTTCTTCCTCGTCTCTGATTCTTCCCATACAAAACACCGCACGGGCCGCCGGCTGAACCACCGGCCCCCACCGCATGTGTTCCTCCGCCACCCCCACCCCCACCAGCGTCGAGTTTTCTTCGTTCGGCAAGGCCCCACCACCGCCCCCCACAACCGCCGTTCCCACCCGAGCCCCTTCCTTCGCACCGGTGAACTCCGGCGAGCTCTGAAAAATCGACTGACCCAATTTTGAAATTTAGTCTACTGTCATTTAACTAGTGTGGAATATAAAAGGGGAACCCATAAGCATTGCGAGTATAGTGTTGAGCGTGCCATGGCGGATCTGAAGGTGCAAACCAGACAAAGGCAACTTCGCAACCAATGTTTGCTTTCAACTAGCAAGTAAGTGATGGACAAGAAATCGGAGTAAAGCAATGGCGATCTATTATCTTGTTGCGATACATAAGTTGAGCAGATATGAAAGAGTGTCGCCTCTGGTGCGGTGCCGTGTATGCATCTGCTAAGAATTTGACCGTGTTGCGGTAGCGATGGCTGTCAGCGGTGTGGAAGCAGATCTAGGAGGGTAGACGGTGGCAGCGGGGTGCGGTGGACGAGATGATCGTAGGAGCGGCGCCGGTAAGGTGGACGACGGTGGGAATGAAGCGAGAGAATGGGATGCAAGGATCCCAGTCCGAAGTTGTGGATGAGAGAGGTCGATCTCTTGTAATGGACGACGGCGTCGGGTATCAGCTCCGGCATGGTTGAGGAGGACGGCGGTGGATGGGGTGGCGGACAGAGGAGGCTGGGGTGGTGATGGTGTTTTGGCGCCCACGGAGTACGAATGGGGAAATGGAGGGAGAGAGGAAGGGGGGAACCATGTCTTCAGGGCGCGCTTGTCTCAAATGCCAGGAAATTTACAAACTTAGCCCCTGTTTAAAATTTCCTACATCACAGCAATATTAGTCGGTTGGGGATAGGACGGTAATCTCGCATACACCGAATATTTGCCGACGATAGTTTGTTTTTGGCGCCACCGTGTATGAATTGGGGAGGGAGTCGATTTCGGCCGAGGAGACAAGGTGTTTTGGCGTCCACCGTGTATGAATCCGGGTGAGAGGCGGTTATGTCATGTTTGAGTGAAATTACAAACCTACCCCTATCAGAACCTATAGAAATTGAGCCGATAGGCTTTGCGTGTCAGGGATAGGCAGTAATTTCCATCTTGCAGATTTTGGTTTCGGGCAATTACTGCGACTTTCCCCGCTTCGTTCAAATTTTTGCAGAGCAAGAGTACACGTTTACCATGCCAACTCAATTCGAATCCAGTTTGTATTCTATTTTTGTTCGGGCAGGATCCACTTGCGATTGGAATAAAATTCTATATACATCATTTATATATATATACTTTCAAAAGCACGACAAAGAATTCTGCTCCTTTATATGTATATAATATGACTTACAAATACAATGATCTCAAAATCATAAGGTTGAATTCAAAAAAAATATACCAAATTATGTTCTACTAAAATGTATGGATCAGTAATATCTACATATTAAATAACATAGATGCGCGTGAATTCATCTGAGTATGCATGTTTGATAGATCAATTTTGGTTCGAGTATGAATTACATGTATCATCATCTTGAATTCAAATAGTTGAATCCCTTTTATGTTGACTCCTTTCACGCCCATCTCTCCCGCATGCTCCTTCATGTAGCTATCATTCTCTTTTCTCCAGCTCACCCGCACGCTCACTTCATATTTCTCCTATCTTCACAAACATGGTCTCTCAACGTCTCCCTTGACAAGTGTCACACTCTCCCTATCATTATACATTACACGGTTTTCATTATCTCTCACGTCTCTACCGTTCTCTGGTATCACTAGGTACCTAAGCTTTCTTTTTCACTGCCACACACACAGTCTCACTCGTCTTTCACTTTGTCTTTCTCTCTATGGGGTTCTCTCACACACCCTATATGTCTCTAGATATGACGCATACCACTAAAATAACTCTCTCCTGTAGACACAACATTTGTTGCGGTCTCCTTTCCGTCTACATCCTAGTTATAAGACTGACATTATTTGTTTGTTTACCGATCAGACAACCCC
>NC_041386.1:68780414-68897796 GCF_002162155.2 Triticum dicoccoides
ACATACACACACACAGCTCCTACCTCCACTCCCCTTCCCGACTATCGTCTCTCTCTAACACCCACAAAACTCTTGCTTTCGCACCCCGACTCGTATTTCTCTCACATCATTGATTGACTAGCCTCCAGATAGGTTTATACACCCACATACTCGTGCTTCCACTATCGCGTACATGTCTCTCTCGTGCTCCTTGTATCTATGTAGATTTTTGGTCCCTTCTTGAGACACGCCCTCTCGATCGTGCACACACACTATCGCCTCATTTTAAGTTGATACCTCTCGCACACACACTCTTTGTGTCTTTGTCACACATGCACTCCGTCCTCCTCCTCTCTCCCTCTCTCTCACACACACATGGGCTTTTTGCAACAACTGGCAAGATGCCCATGTGTTGCACGAAACATCAAGATGCATTTGTATGAGTAATTTATCTTGTGGGAGAAAAGGATGAACGAGGGAAGGCCTTATTTGCAAATGTGGATAGGGGTGTGGGTATCTTTTTGCAAAATTGCCATAGTTTCCTTCCTATCCATCAGATATAAATCGGACGGCCTATATTGCAGGATGGCAGGCATACCATCATCACCGACTCTGTTTTTTATCCCTACTCTTATAAAAAGCATAGTTAGTGATGATGGTGTGCCTGCCATCCTACAATATAGGCCATCTGATCTATATCTAATGGATAGGAAGGAAACTATGGCAATTTACCCGCACTCCTCTCCACATTTGCAGATAAGGCCTTCCCTCGTTCATCCTTTTCTCCCACAAGATCTTGATGTTCCATGCAACGCATGGGCATCTTGCTAGTAAGAATAGAAATTAGAGATATACCACTTCTCGAATCTTGAAACCAACAACATTCCTCCCTTATCTCATCAAAACCGCCAAAGGAATATATTTTGAGTGAAACATAAGATATTTTTAATGATACACGTATTTCAAAACTAGACACTTCTTTCTATCAAATCGGTGAATATGTATTAATCTACTTTGATCGTGTGGCAACGCATTGGCACATTGCTAGTAGTTATTACTACTGTATAATTTTCTGGACAACAGAAAAACGGTGGAGTACATATACGAAGAGAAGAGGCGCACGCACGCAGTCGGTCTCTCGCTGTCTCGCACACATGAGAGTTACGTAAATGCACCGTTAACAAATAAACCCTAAAACCCTAGGTGCACGATTGTTGCATGCGCGGGTACCGGGTACGTGGTGGAGCGCACCTTTGTAGGAATAGTCAGCTCGCGTGATAATTTGATCCATAGGAGTTGATGGTCGGGACCACAGGTGAACGACCTGGAGGCGGTGTATCGCCAGTAGCCACAGATCGAGTAGCCACGTTTAAAATATCATTTTTTTAGCCGGGTAAGAGTTCCGATTTTCAAGGGCGCGTTATAAGTACTTAAGTAGTTTTTAGAATGATTGGTATGAAGCGAAAATGGAATTCATAACTACTACCTCCTTGGCGTATGGTTGTATGGGTTTATATTGCGAGATGTTGAACCTAGTAGTTCTAGGGCAAATACTATGGCTTTGATGTTGGTTTTCAGTAATGAAAATCGGAAGGGGAAACCCTTCTTTGATAAAAAAGAACTACTACCTCCGTCCTGGTTTACTAGTCCCCATCGCAATTTGGGTCAAAGTTTGTCCATGGATTTTACTTGTAAAATGTGAATGGAAAACGAGATTTTGTTATACCCAAACAAAAAAGGACTGGAGGGAGTGATTGCTCTGACACGGACGTGACCTCTCATAGCGCAGGCATTGAACCGGTGCGCCGACCAAGAGGGCCCCACTCGCTGCATGCCTGGCTGAACACACCTCCTCGCCGCATGCAACCGGCTTCAGACTGCCCCGCCTGCCTCCATTGAATCCGCGCGTGTGCCGGCAACACGTACTTCCGTGAGCCGGCCGGCATTTTAGAACACAAAAAATGATCAAAATATAATAAATTACGCATGGTCTTGACTTGTTGTGCTCGCACTAGTAGCAGGAACTAGATGTTTTTCTCTATTTATAACTCTCCTCACTTTTTTTTGGCTTTGAAGTGAATCATGGTTGTGGACATTATCTATGAATGTGCAGATATCTATGAACATGAGTTTGATGTGGAAGTTGAACTCGGAATGTTGGGCTTGAGCGTGAACTATACCATGTCCAATGCTTCGTCTTTTATTGTTTGGAAAGTAATTGTTGTTATTACATGACCCTAAAAATTATTTTGTGCCACGTCAGTAGATGCGCGGACATCACAACAGGCATGCTAACTGGATAAACATTTGGACCTAGCTATTATGAAGGAAAATTTGTATTGACAACAGTTTTAGATAGCAGGAGACGCCTAGCATGCTCTGCCTCTACTAGCTTCTTTCTGGCTTCTTCCATCTCTTCTTTGGCTTGGGTGAAGAGAGCATCTGATTGCTCTTTTCGCTTCTTCGGGAACTCAGCTACATTCTCAAGGGCTACTACATGCTTTCTTTCAGCCTTTACTAGAGCCACGAGGACACGAACAGTTGATGACTCCACCTGGCTTGTGTGTAATCCAGCATCATCTGGGAATTTGCACCTTGTGTCTAATCCAGCATCATTAGGGAATTGGCACCTTGTGTGTAATCCGGCCTCATTTTGGAAACATGATCTCGAGGTTGACCATACTTCCCTCCTCGCAGCAACTGCATCCTGACATGAAGTTACTTGTTTTTTAGATCAATACTCAGAGCAACCCAGATCCATTTAGGAGAAGCCAGATAAACATGACTCAGAAAAGTGAATTCAAAAGGAAAAAAAATAAAAACAGACTACAAGGTGAGAACACCCACTTCCTACATCAAGCTAAAAGCGAACGCACTAGGATGATTAAGACTCTTCTTATTACACATTAAGAACACGAGGCTAAGAGAAACACAAACTACAACATATACACATCGAAGAACATGAGGCTAAATGAAAGTGATTGAAAGGGTGTTACTTACCAAAGCTCGTTTTACAGGTTCGGTGCAGCTCCTCTTTAACTTGCCACGCTCCTTGAAGATGTCTATCCCGTGTTTGGTCTCCATTGCTCCTCTGCATGTTCGCACTCATGGTTTTAAAATCTCAACATGGCAAGAAAAATATACTATTAATACTCACGCATCTTGTGGGCAACATTAAAGCACTCGTCTGCCATGTTAGAGCATCTCCAACGCGCGGTGCTTTTAAAAAGTGTTTATAGTGCTGAGATCGAGAAGTAGAGATAGAGAGTAGAGAGTAGAGAGATAGATAATTCTCAGCACAGATATAACATAGATAGATAAAAATAGATAGTTCAACTACTCCTCGTCGTTCGACTCCTCCTCGGTGATGTCCTCCTCCGACGTCTCAATGTAGGCGTGAAGATACCGATCGTCGTCGGATTCCCAGGGCGACGCTGCTCCTAGCCTCATGTTGAATTGAGTGTCCGCTTTTCGCGTACGCATGTCCTCGCGATAGGCGGCTCGCTCCGCCCTCCTCTTCTCCCTCTTCGCCCTCCTTTGCGTGTAGAACTCATGCTCGTTGATGATGTCTTGAGGGAAGCGTTGGCGCCACAACGCCATGGCTTCCTCGTCCATCTCGGCGATGCCGAGACGGTGCCCCCGCCTCCGGTTGTCGCAACGATCCTCGCCGGTGATAATCTGCGGTAGAGGCGCGAGCTCCTGCGCACGCTCCTGCATCGGCATGTTGGGGAAGTTCAATGTTCTATGAGGCCAGCGGAGGCGCCACGCCACTGTGTCGTACGCGCGGGTGTCCTCGTTGGTGGTGTCGAAATTCCTGAGGCTGAGGCGCATCCCATGGAACCGGATCTCGGCGGAGAAGCTGCCGGAGGGGCGCGCGCGGACGCCGCGGTATCCCCAAGTTTCCCGGCGACGCGGCGACATGGTGACGCGGCGGCGGCGAGGCGAGAAAGAGCGGGGAGAGAGCGGTGGCGATGTGCAGAGCGGGGAGAGAGCAGTGGTGAGGCACAGAGCGGGGAGAGAGCAGTGGCAACGCACAGAGCGGTGGGAGGGCGTTGGATTTTATAAATCGCGCCGGACGCCGCGGGCCAAAACTAGCGCGTGCCCGGCCGCTTTTCCCCCGCGCGCGCGCGATCCTTTCCTGACGTCCCTGCTATCTCTACTCTCTTCTCTAATGTTATATTTATTTTATATTTTATATTTATCTCTACTCTCTTCTCTACTGTTATATTTATTTTATACTTATCTCTACTTCTCTACTCTCTACTCTTTTTTTCTTTTAAAAAACATAGTTGGTGATGATGGTGTGCCTGCCATCCTGCAATATAGGTTATCCTATTTATATCGGACAGATAGGAAGGAAACTATGGTAATTTTGCATAAAGATACCCACACCCCTCTCCATATTTGCAAATAAGGCCTTCCCTCGTTCATCCTTTTCTCCTACAAGATGTAAACTACTCATACAAATGCCTCTTGATGTTCCGTGCAACGCATGGGCATCTTGCTAGTTCTAAAAAACTTTCCATCATTTGGCACACTACTGGTTGCAGATGAAGAACCTACCCAAGCATAGTGCGATATAGGAGCGACGCACAATTACAAGATGATATTCTGTTGGAGAATGGAGGCTATAACCAATTACTTTTACGGGAACAATAGCAACGAAATTTGAAGGGTAGGTATGAACAAAATTGGAACTGCACATGTACTGCTAAGTGATTCAATACACACATTACCGATCGAGGAGGAGAACGATGGTCGCAGCGACCTCTGTGCATCATGGTCGGCAACGGGAGTCAGTTCATTGTCCACGACGGTGGTGCTTCTGCGCTTGGCGTCGGCTTTTGGCAAGTAGATTCGAGACCGTGGAAGACGATGCCGGGGAAGAGGCTCCGTGTATGACGACGATGGTGGATCGGCTCTAGTGTGGCGTACGAGGTTGTCGATGAGGCAGATGCGCTGCGGTGGATGAGTGCGCCGATGGAGAAGGGGAGGAGCACGAAGGCTACGGTGTCGTCGAGAAGACTATTTTGGTGTGGGGATAGAAAATGGGGAGTATTCAGGTGTACTACTCTGGGTGCTAGGGTGGGGTTGGCTAGGTAGCGTGAACCTGAAGTTATGAAAACAGGCCCCTACCAAGCGTAATCCGTAAACCTGTTCCGAAGGTTATGATGGTAACTTTGCACTGCTCAAATCAGGGTCATGGGAGATTTTCCCGCTGACCTCGAAATTTTGTGACACTGAACTCCTCGTGTGGCGTGTTGAGTGATTGGGCTAAGAAACTAGCGAGTAGTACTAGTAACTACTAGTACTCCCTCCGATTTTATTAACTCTGCATATTAGGTTTGACCAAAGTCAAACTTCCTAAAGTTTGACCAAGTTTATAGAAAATTATAAACATTTACCATAACAAATATGTATGATGTGAAAGTACATTCAATAATGAATCTAATGGTATTTATTTGTTATTGTATATGTTAATATTTTTTGTTATAAACTTTCTGAGAGTTTACAAAACTTGACTTTGACCAATGCTAATATGCGGACTTAAATAAAAAGGGAGGGAGTACACATTTGTTTTCTTAGTTTGTAGTGAATTAATCATTTGTTATAATTGTGAAATAAATATATTAGGCTACTGACTTCGAATGTAATGGCCTATACAATTGAATAGTTAAAATCATTGTTGAATTCAAGATGTATACGAGTTCTATAGTACTTCACAATATGCTCAAACTCACATAATCGCAATCAAATGAGAATCTAAATGCATTTCATAGTTATTACTTTGTAGGATGCAACAAAACCAACCATAACTCTACATCATCCATTATAAAAGCAACATTTTGAACACATCCCAATGTGTGAATGAAATGTGTAGAGAGAGCTTGCGAAGATGGAGCAGCTAGGGCGGGAAAGATTGTGTGTATGTGGACAAGAGAGTAGGAGACAAACCTAACGAGAGAGACAAAGAGAGAAAGAGAGAGAGAGAGAGAGAAAGAAGTTAGGTTTGTGAGATAGATGGAGACATGTAATATACTTGAGATGTGTGTGCATCCGGATCCTGTAGACGTGGAAGGAGAAGAGACAACATGTTTGATGAGAGAACTGGAAAACATGGATGAGAGGGGAAGGATCTTGTGGGTTGAGGGATTGATAATTTATCGCGGGAGAGAGAGGGATTGGTAATTTTGTGTGGGAGAGAGATGGGGAGGAGTCAGTCAGCCGTCGTCACATCATCCTGCTTACAAATGGCCCCGCATTCTCTAGTGCAGTGTGGTCGCTGGTCTTCGATCTCCTCAATGCCCTCTTTGAAGGTTGAGGTGTTGTGCATGCTGGGGTGCAGAGAAGCACAAGCGAGAGTGGTCACCATATAGCCTTGGATGGGGATGAATTGTGTGTTCAGGGGAGGGGGAGTGTGTGTGCGGTGTGTGTGTGTGTGTGTGTGTGTGTGTGTGTGTGTGTGTGTGTGTGTGTCAGGTATTGAGAGAAATCAAACCTATGGAGAGAAATGTGTGTGTATGTGATGGAAAGCTACATACTAAATAGGGTTTTCATGAAGAGATTGTGCGTGCGAGATAGAGAGCGATGTGCGGACCTTGAGGTGGGCAGGGGCCAGGTGAGGGTGTCAAAATGTGTGCGTTGATACATGTGTTACATGCTATCGTGCGAGGGATGGACGAATCGAGAGAGATGGTTGTTGTGTTACGAATGCTCCTCTCTCTCACACACACACACAAGTACAAATAGAAGACTGTTCTCTCATGTATACACAACATATCGGCATCTGTCTATGTCTCACTTATGCATGATCATTTGCACATTCACACCTCTCTATGTCTCTATCACACGCATACTGTCTCCACATTGCCCTTCCGCCACAACACACATATGGACACATACACACGTTCTCTCTCAGTTACACACACAAAATCAGTATTAAAAAAACTAGGGCGCACCTAAAACGTCCAAATCCAAATAAACACAAACTGGAGCTAAATTCAAATATATGGAAATATTGTAGCGTCAAGAACTTTTCCAGGAAAAAAAGTTGAGTAATATTCGGGGATTGTTTTCACACACACAAAAAGGTTCGATGGGTGTCCTTCGAGCGCGACACGGTGATGCGCCGTTCGATCGACCGCGCGGCCGCGGTTCACGCGCTTGCATAGGATTCCGTATTGTGGTTGTGGTAACTAATATAAGCGTTGCCTCAGTCTAATGTTTACGTGTACCGGTACGGTTTTCTTTGAAGTTTGACTAACCCTATATAAAACTAAACTAAGCTCCCATACATGCACTCATCAATATGCCGCCGCCGTTGCGCATGCCGGCGCCCGCCTGCTCCGGCCAACCATTTCTCGCCCATCACCATCGTGTCTCCGCCATCCCTGTACCATGAAGCCGAAGTCTCGCCCGCTCACAACGTCTGCAGCCCCTCCTCACGATGCCACCGCACTGCCAAGCACGCGAGCAGCTGGTGGAGCCGCGTCTATGCACGCAGCATACGAAGAGGAGGACGAGCGCGTGCTCCAGCATGCCGGTGAGGAGGAACTAGCGTGTCATTGTCATCTCCGCCCGCGCGAAGGAGGCGCGCATGGTGGCTGTCGCGGCGGAAGCCGGTCGCGCCCGTGCCGAGCCCGCAAACCCGGTGCGGACGCGGAATCTACCTTCAAGACCTTGAATGCCACGTTGATCCTGCAATCTAAAGGAGCAATTTGGGTCAGTTGAGTCTTGTGAGCCGTTGGATGCAACATGGATGCTAAGAAGGGCTTCTTCAACCTCCGAAATTGATGCACTGTTCATCTTCTCAGCCCGCCACACGCCTAACCGTCTGCCGCCGCCCCGCCCTCCCCTGAACCGCCTGCCACCGCCATGCTCCCCCCACCCCCGCCATCCGTTTAACCCAGGGCTATCAGGACCCCGATGCTAAGTCACACCGATCTAGCATGTAACACATCATATCACTTTGCGGCCTCACGCACGGTATTCCCACGGGTGCCACCTTACCTGGCCCGGGACCGTTTGCGCCTTTTGGCTCATGTATATGATAGTGTCGCTAGCATCATATGACAGAGAACCCGGGCCGACATGACTAGTCGTGAACCCAAAGTGGCACTAACTTATGGGGACAGGCATACATGACCCAGTCTCGAACGTGTCGGTCATCAACATGTGAATCCGGGCTGTAGCAATTGGGCTAACAAGACTCCGGGCACCCGGGCTGTAGCAGGCTAGCAGGACTCCGGAAATCACCGCGTGACATTTCCCCGAAGGGACAGACACAGGAACGAAGTGGATCACATGCCATCCAGTCTAAGTGTTCCGGAGCAATAGTAACTGGGCTAGCAGGACTCCGGTAAACCGGGTTATAGCAAACTACCATGGCTTAGTGGAAGCACTAGACTACATTTCCCCATAAGAGAGGCTACCAAGGATAAACAACTAGGTTGTCGGATCCCACACATACCAAGCATTTCAATCATACACACAATATGCCCGATATGTGTAAATACAACATGGCATAACATACAACTCAAAGTATTTATTCATTAGGCTCCGAAGAGCTAGATATTACAAACATGGGTCTGATGACCCAGCATTCAAGTCATACAAGCAACAAGCACATGTGGAAGCTTATCTTGTCTGAGTACAGACAACTACAAAAGAAAAAGGCTAAGAAGCCTGACTGTCTATAAGACACTGCCGAGGGCACAAGATCATAGCTGAGGTAACAAGCTAAACGTCGAAGTCCATGCGGAACTACTAGCAAGACTGAAGTCTCTCTGCAAAAACATAAATTAAGCAAACGTGAGTTCAAATGTACCCAACAAGACTTACATCAGAGCTATCTACATATGCATCAGTATCAACAAAGGGGGTGGTGGAGTTTAACTGCAGCAAGCCAGCTTTGACTCGGTGGCTATCCTGAACTATGACTGCGAGTAACTCTTTGAGGTGGCACACACGAGTCCACATATTCACCATATCAATACTCCACTATGGATCCGCTCCCGTCTCCCTACGAGAACGCCATCCATAGCACTCACTCTTATCTTGCGCATTTTAGAGTATCCACTTTCACTTGTCTATGAACTGTACAGGCAACCCAGAAGTCCTTTACTGCGGACACGACTATTCGAATAGATGATGTTAACCCTGCAGGGGTGTACTTCTTCACACACGCTCTCGCCACTTACCACCATGTACACGTCGTGTATCTCGGCAACCTTCAAGCGGAAGCCTGGTGAGGGAGTCGACCACGACCTGACTAACCACGCAAGTCTCTAGTCCAGGTTTATCGCCTATTCGGGTTCCATCCGCAAGGAGATCCGGCCGGGGTGCCACTCACGGCCCCAAACGATGTGTGCAGGGTTCCTAAGCCCACCTCGACGGATGGATCTACGCTTGGTACACTGTGCCACGGTGCCTAGTCTGTCCCAAGCCCACCTATACCGGGTGCCACTTGGTAGACTACTAACACAACCTACAAACACCAGAAACTAGTTGCAACTCATGGACAGAGATCAGGTTGATTAATAACTCGAGAGGGGCACTTAATCATTCCAATGCATGGTAGTAACTGTTCATGGATCACAAACACAGAACTCAGTTCCTGAGGACGGCTGCAATGAGACAACCCACCGTGTACTCCTACATGGCCTCTCACTGCTACCTTTACCAAATCGTGTTCACACACTTAGCTCTCAACAGTAGGACCTATTCACCACATTCCAATTCATCCTCGATGAATCAGACCTGACTCAAATCTAAGCAGTACAGGCATGACAAACAAGCATGAATGAGTAGGCACATCAGGTCTCAAACAACTCCTACTCATGCTAGTGGGTTTCATCTATTTACTGTGGCAATGACAGGTCATGCAGAGGAAAGGGGTTCAACTACCGCAGCATGTAACAGTTGAAATGTTGTTGTCCTAAAGTAGTAAAAAAGAGCAGGAGCAAGAGAGTGGGATTGTATCAGAATGAACAAGGGGGTTTTGCTTGCCTGGCACTTTTGAAGATAGTATAGTTCTTCATCGGTGCCATCGAACTCATCGTCGAAACATTGTCTACTGAGAGGGGTCAATTACCGACAAACAAGGAAGAACACAATCAATGCGATGCAACAATATGATGCATGAATGTGACATGGCAATATGCTGTGATTTGAGCTAATGCAACTAGTAATCAGATTAAATGAAGTTGGTTCGAACCAAAGGTTCAAATTCAAACTCCACATGTGGTTACTTAAATGCCATTTATTTGTTTTGTCCAATTCAGCAACTTTAAGTTGTTCCAACATGCATGAAAATAGTATAGATGGATATATTGGATTTTTTTTTGATAATTTTTCATATATAAATTATTTCATTTGGAGTTATGGTTGAATTTCTATGAATTTTAGAAGTTCTAAACATTTTTCTGGATTTTCCTGGTTAATCTAAATTCAAACTGATCCAGAGAATGACTTATTACATCAGCAATGCGTCAGGGTGACGTCAGCATGGTCAGCAGGGCTGCCCCGGGTCAAACCTGACCGGTGGGACCCGTAGGTCAGTGAGACAGCGTTGGCTAGAGTCACAGACAGGTGGGCCTGGTCAACGGCCGCGTCAGCGTGGTCAAAACTGACGCGTGGGTCCCGCTGGGTTATGAACTAACCTAAATAGAGATTAAATTAACCTAAATAGGCATAGCGTCTCACATGGCAGTGGCTCAACAGGTGTTTAGCGGGGTCATTAGTGCTAATTAAGTGTGCCACGCCGGCTTCGCCGGAGTTCGGCCGGTGGCGACCAAAACCGACGACGGAGACGTCGCGGGAAGGCACTACAGGGGACGGTTTCTAGCGTGGTTTGCGGCTATGGGTTGCTGGCGCACGCGCGCATCCAGCGGTGGCCATGGGAGGGAGCAAGGTGGACCGAAGCAGCGGTGGCGTCGAGCTGGGCGGCGGCCAGAGTTCGATGGTGCACGGGCACGGGGCTGCATCTAGATTTAGAGCAAACGAAGAGCATGGGCAGAAGCTACGGGGCGGCAGGAACTCGACGGGTGCTCATATGCGGCGTTGGCCGACCGTAATGACGACGGCGACATTCGCGGCGGCGGCAAGCTTCGGCGGAGGTGGGGAATGGAGCTAGAGTACGAGGACGAGCAGGGGAGGAGGGGGGTCCGTCCGTGAGCTCACATCGGTTGCATCACGCGTCTCAGTGGGCTCGGGAAAGGTCGGACGATGTCGAGGCATTTCCGGCGATCTCGGAGGCCGGAGTTGAAGACGACGATGGTGGTGGTGTTCCCAGGCACCCAACGTTGCGTGACTCGGTGGAGAGGACGAGGGCGTCTTAGCGGAGCTCAGGGGTGTGTCTAGGGGCGTAGGAGAGGCCGGTGGCTATGCGAGCAGTGGATGGCGGTGACGGGGCCGATCGGTGTGAGTGAGTGAGAGAGCATAGGAGGGGAGGAGCATGAGGGAGAGGCCGAGGGGGTTCCAGTGGTTGCGTGGCTTCACTAGGGCGTCGAGGGGGAAGCGGCAAGCAGGAGGTGGCCGGGGCGCATGCCGGCGCGCTGCGGCCATGCACTCGTCCTCCTGGCAGGGGAAGAAGACGACTGGGGGGAGGCTAGTGGGTTGGGCCAGCTACAGTGCTAGGCCGCACAGGTGGGCTGCAGGTAAGCCAGGTAAGTCCTCTCTCTCTCTCTCTCTCTCTCTCTCTCTCTCTCTCTCTTATTTCTATTTTCCTTTTTATTTGCTCTGTTTTGATTTAGTTTATAAACCAAATCATTTTGATAAATCCTGAAAATATTTGTGGGCAGTAACTGAATTATTTCAGAGGCCCTCAGTAAGTTTCAGAATATTTCTAGCTACCAAATATTTATAGGAATTAATAGCTCCAATTCAAATAAAATATGAGTTAATTCAAAAATCCATAAATGACCTAGAAAAGTGTGCACCATTTTTGGCAGAGGTTCTAGACCAATTCAAAAATTATGAACTTTTCTGAAGGGCATTTTGGGTTCATTGATAATATTTTTATTTTGATCCTAGTTGCATTTCATTTGGTGCTAGGGTTTGAACATCCCCATTTCAAGTTTAAGCAAAAATTTAAACATGATGCAACAACCAAGACTAGTCCACAAGCAAAGCTAAAGCTAGGGCTGTGACAACTCACCCCCACTAAACAAGAATCTCGTCCCGAGATTCAAGACGTGAGGTAAGAAGGCAGAGGGGACACAAGGCTAACATGATCTTCGTGAACCAATTGCCCTCCTCGAAGATGTTGATCCATTGCTCCAATTGATCTTGACGTCTTGTTTTCGAGATCTTCATCCAACATGATGACAACAGAGAGAAACTCTACAGGAATCGATCTTCTCAAAGTTCGAGCACTCAAGATCAACTCATGGAGTGAGACGAAAGAACACCCCTTGAGTTGAGACTCAAAACACACATCAGATGGATGGAACAATAAGAGATGACAAAGATTCAGTTTGGTAAGCAACAATTCCACGCTGGAGTAAGATGGTGCATGGTTTCCAAGGTAGTGAGGAGATAATTGCCATGATTCTATAACAGGACACCTCGGGGAGGGTGACTTGTAGAATTATTCCCTTAAGTGGCAAAAAGAATTACTTTTGATACAGAGATCATTGAAACTCTCTATACCATCTTAAGGAAAATCAAAATTGATCGTTTCAAAGAGTTTAAAGGAATGGCATACTCAGACTAGAATGGATGATGTGGACTACCTTGTTGAAGACAACGCAATGGATGATTTTTTCCTTATCATCAAAAATGGATGGGACCCATGGTAGGACCACTTCTGAAGATAATCCTGGATAACAATTACTGAAAAGGTAGACCAGAGTAAAATGGCACAAACGTGGGTGCAAGGTGGGAACAAAATGCAAATGTTGGCAATGTTCTAGACCATCATGTCTGCCTAAGATTCAGATCTGGTTAGTAACAGATACTTCAGACTCAACATGTCTGAAAAGAAAAGTTGCAACACAAATCGACGAGATAGCGTTGCGAGATTCTCGGGAAATGAACTACAATAGCAAGCTCCAAAACATGAGATGGTTCTGCTACAAATCTGTGAACATGCTGTCCAAGACAAGCATGACCATGTAGTAGTCTTATAATAAAACACTACCGAGTTCGGGTGGGGAACCATCATTGAGGATATCAAAGTCCTTGTATAAGCCTCGGGTCTTAAGAAGGAGCTTATTTTCCTTGAACAAAACAATCAGTGGCTTGATGTGCTAGGAAATACATGTGGAATGGAGGTAGCTAATCTCTAAAACCATAGTATACTTTGCACATGCGTGACTAACTTGGGACGATTCCAGAGGAAGCAAAAACAAGCTTTCTCGGATTCACAGCAGCAACTTGCATAGAATGCACATGAATTCGAGGAAGTCACTTCTTCCATCCAAGCATAAGCTTCATGAACGGAACATGAAGGCATTGCTTACAAAGTTTCCAACACTAGCTTAATGTCCAACAAAGTCATGGAGAACATAGGGATGTTGTCGATGGGCTCAACAACAATTCATCATGGTTTTCATATAAATGGAATTCCACAGTTATGTGAACAAGGTGATAGCATTGGTCAGACCAAAAGATGTAATGGTGTATGCTCGAGGGATCAACCATGAGTAAGACAACATTACGAACATCGTTGGTTCTGATTTGATTTGAGGATATAGCCCACACTCGAATCAAAGTTTGGACAAGAAAATAGATCCAATAACTGATCACGAGGACGAACTGATGAAGATATCATCTTTCTTCAACACACACATTCAAAAGATATCCCTTTAGAATGAATTAAGTAAGGCAAAGCTTTATCTTCCAACTCTCCAAGTTGTTGTTTAGCTTAACTAACTAGTTCAGGGTATCCAACATAGATTCTTGGAGAAGGGGTGGTTTACAAGAAACCAACTTGATCACAAGCTCAACATAACAGTCAGGGGACAGCCTGGTGATACTTCTGAGAAGATATTCAGAAAATCACGAACCACTAATATGTTATTAAGCTCGAGAACAATCTTGCTCTTCAGGGCAAGACAATATGATCAAATAAACAAGGGATTGACACAATCCTAACTCATTGGTCGAGGAGTGCACCAGGAAAATGGACTAGGTAACATGATCAATCTCAAGATGATGATTGAATAACCAACATGCTAAGAATGAGATTGTTGTCCATTAAGTACCAAGCAACGGGGTTGCTAGGAGTATTGATTTCACACATCATAGTTCACTTGTCGTCATTCCGGTTGCAACAACACGGGGACCGAGGAATGAATAATGATGGCAAGAAGTATCACTGTATCAAGGGTTCATATGATGGTGTGCAATTCCCATGATATTCTTGATATAAAGATGGTAATACTCCAAGGTAGAACAGAACAAAAACTGGATTGGCATTTTGATCTATGGAATACAACTACTTTGACCCAATCCTAAAAATGGATGAGGTACCGGAGTTTGTTTCTCCTAGTCATTCCGGAATAGAATGGCTTCAGGGACCACAAGAATAATAGGCATCGCTAACACGAATGCACAACTACTCCTGACTATCAACTGATACAAGAGTGTCAGAATACAACTAAAAAGGGGCAACTCAAAGGAACATATCACTTTCTGAGTTGTGGATGCATAAATTAGTATGTCAAGAAAAGCTCAACATTTCTTCCAATTAACCCATGCAGAAAGGTAGAACTGGCAGATTCACAACTATCGAATGAAGAACTCGTCAAGAGCACTCTTGTTGTGATCTTTTGGTTCAAAAGAACTTCTGCCATAATGTTTCATGGTATTGGAAGAACGATATACCACGGTCCTCAAAGACTATCACAAAGGTTACTAATACCCTAAAGGAACGAGCAAACACTATCAACAGGAAGTAAGTAGAGTGAATCTTGGGTTCGAGAACCCATAAATAGAATACCTACCAACTAAATAACATCATAAGATGCTTTCGAGAATGGTGGCCAGAATCATCACATTGGGGGTATATATAAGCATTGCTAGATTACTGGGTGATCCTCTAAGACACTTAGGGTCATGATAATAGCTCCAGCATATATGTCGAGGCAATAGAGTACCTCAACTCACCGATTAGTGTGGTTAAACTAGCCCAAAGAAACATCAGAAACAGAATGAAGGGAGTTGAAAATGCATCACACTATTTCGAAACCTGGGATGACTCGGACAGCATAACGGTTGTAAATGCTCAAAAAGATTTGAGACATCCTGCAAAAATGGTGGCATAACCACTCAACATCACAATATCAATGTTCCGAGAGCAACTGTCAACACACGAAGGTAATAAGAGCTGAACTGAGGCTTGAATCAAACATTCCTACAAGTCTATGGATTAGTAACACGTTATCCTGATAGAAAGATGAGAAGCCTAGTTCTTAATCCCCGTAGAAGAGAAGAGGATGACTCATATCAGAAGGGCATAAGGTAAAGGAGTAAAAAGAGCCTTACGTTCCCTTCCACAATCAATTCCCTTATATAACTGAAGAATTTCTAGACTCAACTTCGACCAGTTTGGCTTGGTAATCCTACAGGCAGTCAGGCTCTGATACCAAAGCTGTCAGGACCCCGATGCTAAGTCACACCGATCTAGCATGTAACACATCATATCACTTTGCAGCCTCACGCACGGTATTCCCACGGGTGCCACCTTACCTCGCCCGGGACCGTTTGCGCCTTTTGGCTCACGTATATGATAGTGTCGCTAGCATCATATGATAGAGAACCCGGGCTGACATGACTAGTCGTGAACCCAAAGTGGCACTAACTTACGGGGACAGGCATACATGACCTAGTCTCGAACATGTCGGTCATCAACGTGTGAATCTGGGTTGTAGCAACTAGGCTAATAGGACTCCGGGAACCCGGGATGTAGCAGGCTAGCAGGACTCCGGAAATCACTGCGTGACATTTCCTTGAAGGGACAGACACAGGAACGAAGTGGATCACATGCCGGCCAGTCTAAGTGTTTTGGAGCAGTAGTAACTGGGCTAGCAGGACTCCGATAAACCGGGCTGTAGCAGACTACCATGGCTCAGTGGAAGCACTAGACTACATTTCCCCATAAGAGAGGCTACCAAGGATAAACAACTAGGTTATCGGATCCCACACATACCAAGCATTTCAATCATACACACAATATGCCCGATATGTGTAAATACAACATGGCATCACAACAAAACTCTACAAACTCAAAGTATTTATTCATTAGGCTCCGAAGAGCCAGATATTACAAACATGGGTCTGATGACCCAGCATTCAAGTCATACAAGCAACAAGCACATGCGGAAGCTTATCTTGTCTGAGTACAAACAACTACAAAAGAAAAAGGCTAAGAAACCTGACTGTCTACAAGACCCTGCCGAGGGCACAAGATCGTAGCTGAGGTAAAAAGCTAAACGTCGAAGTCCACGCGGAACTATTAGCGAGACTGAAGTCTCTGTTCAAAAACATAAATTAAGCAAACGTGAGTACAAATGTACCCAGCAAGACTTACATCAGAGCTAGCTGCATATGCATCAGTATCAACAAAGGGGGTGGTGGAGTTTAACTGCAGCAAGCCAGCTTTGACTCGGTGGCTATCCTGAACTACGACTGCGAGTAACTCTTTGAGGTGGCGCACATGAGTCCACATATTCACCATATCAACACTCCACTATGGATTCGCTCCCGTCTCCCTACGAGAACGCCATCCATAGCACTCACGCTTATCTTGCGCATTTTAGAGTATCCACTTTCACTTGTCTATGAACTGTACAGGCAACCCAGAAGTCCTTTACCGTGGACACGGCTACTCGAATAGATGATGTTAACCCTGCAGGGGTTTCATCTATTTACTGTGGCAATGACAGGTCATGCAGAGGAAAGGGGTTCAACTACCGCAGCGTGTAATAGTTGAAACATGGTTGTCCTAATGCAGTAAAAGAGAGTAAGAGCGAGAGAGTGGGATTGTATCAGAATGAACAAGGGGGTTTTGCTTGCCTGGCACTTCTGAAGATAGTATAGTTCTTCATTGGTGTCATCAAACTCATCGTCGAAACATCGTCTACTGAGAGGGGGCAATTACCGGCAAACAAGGAAGAACACAATCAATGCGATGCAACAATATGATGCATGAATGTGACATGGCAATATGCTGTGATTTGAGCTAATGCAACTAGCAATCAGATTAAATGAAGTTGGTTCGAACCAAAGGTTCAAATTCAAACTCCACATGTGGTTATTTAAATGCCATTTATTTGTTTTGTCCAATTCAGAAACTTTAAGTTTTCCCAACATGCATGGAAATAGTACAGATGGATAGATTGGATTTTTCCGATAATTTTTCATATATAAATTATTTCATTTGGAGTTATGGTTGAATTTCTATGAATTTTAGAAGTTCTAAACATTTTTCTGGATTTTCCTGGTTAATCTAAATTCAAACTAATCCAGAGAATGAGTTATTGCATCAGCAATGCGTCAGGGTGACGTCAGCATGGTCAACAGGGCTGCCTCGGGTCAAACCTGAGCGGTGGGACCCGTAGGTCAGTGAGACAGCGCTAGCTAGAGTCACAGATAGGTGGGCCTAGTCAGCGACCATGTCAGCATGGTCAAAACTGACGCGTGGGTCCCGCTGGGTTATGAACTAATCTAAACAGAGATTAAATTAACCTAAACAGGCATAGGGGCCCACATGGCAGTGGCTCAAGACGTGTTTAGTGGGGTCATTAGTGCTAATTAAGTGTGCCACGTCGGCTTCGCCGGAGTTCGGCCGACGGCGACCAAAACCGACGACGGAGATGTCGTGCGAAGGTGCTACAGGGGACGGTTTCGAGCGCAGTTTGCGGCTATGGGTTGCTGGCGCACGCGCGCATCTAGCGGTGGCCATGGGAGGGAGCAAGGTGGACCGAAGCAGCGGTGGCGTCGAGCTGGGCGCCGACCGGAGTTCGGTGGTGCACGGGCACGGGGCTGCAGCTCGATTTAGAGCGAACGAAGAGCACAGGCAGAAGCTACGGGGCGGCAGGAACTCGACCGGGTGCTCATACGCGGCGTTCGCCAACCGTAATGACGACGGCGACATTCGCGGCGGCGTCGGTCCGTGAGCTAGAGTATGAGCACGAGCAGGGGAGGAGGGGGTCGGTCCGTGAGCTCACAGCGGTTGCAGCATGCGTCTCAGTGGGCTCGGGGAAGGTCGGACGACGTCGGGGCATTGCCGGCGATCTTGGAGGCCAGAGTTGAAGACGGCGGTGGTGGCGGCGTTCCCGAGCACCCGGCATTGCGTGACTCGGTGGAGAGGACGAGGGCGTCTTAATGGAGCTCAGGGGCGCGTCTAGGGGCGTAGGGGAGGCCGGTGGCTATGCGAGCGGTGGACGGCGGCGACGGGGCCGCTCGGTGCGAGTGAGTGAAAGTGCTAGTTATCGACTAGAGGGGGGTGAATAGGCGATTTTTATGGAAGTCTTCAAAACACGGGGGCTTTGAAGACAAACAGTAGAAATGAACCTATCGATATGCAGCGGAAGGTAGACTACACTAGACAGGCCATAGTCAAGTAAGCAATGAAGTGAAAGCACGAAGACTATGAGCAACTAGGTAGTATGGATCAAGATGGAAGAAAGTATGAAACCAATTAACAACAGTCTTCACATAGTGAAGTCAATCATATCATGCAAGCAGGCAATGACTTCACTAAGACAAACGGTAAGTAAAGAGAGAGGTAAGGATAGAACCAGTTGCTTGGTGAGGACAGGTATTTGTTGGACCAGTTCGAGTTGTTGTGACAACTGTACGTCTGGTTAGGGAGGCTGAGATTCAACTCAAAAGACCACGTCTTCACCTTATTCCCCTTGAGCTAAGGACACACAGTCCTCGCCCAATCACGCTGGTAAGTCTTCAAGGTAGACTTCCAAACCTTCACAGACTTTGTTTACTGACGATCCACAATGACTCTTGGATGCTCAGAACGCGACGCCTCACCGGCTGGAGGATTCACAATCCTCAAGTGTAACAAGTCTTCAGGTCACGCAGACAGAAAGACTTCAGTGATGCCTAACACTCTTTGTCTCTGGGTGTTTAGGGCTTTGTCCTCGCAAGGATTTCTCTCTCAAAGGCTTCGAGGTGGGTTGCTCTCAAACGACAAAAGCCGTGCACTAACTCTGAGCAGCCACCAATTTATGGTGTAGGGGGTGGGCTATTTATAGCCACGAGGCAACCCGACCTAATTTGTCCTAAATGACCCTAGGTCACTAAGGAACTGACACGTGTCTAACGGTCAGATTTCAAAACACGCGGCAGCTTGACTTGTGCTACAAGTAAAGCTGACTTATCTAGCTCTGGATAAGATTTGCTCTCATTGTCTTCGCTCGAAGACATAGGATTTGGTTGAGCATCACTTCAGTCACTCTGACTTTGTTCACTTAGACCCCACTTAACAGTACGGTGGTTCCTATGACTCAACAAAGAAGAAAAGGAAACTACGAAACAACTATGTCTTCGCAATCCATAGTCTTCATACGATGTCTTCTCATGTCATAGTCTTCAATGTGAAACTCTTCACGGACCACCATTGTCTTCAACGTCTTCACACATTTTTAGGGGTCATCTCCGGTAGGTAAACCGAATCAATGAGGTACTACTACCTATGTTATCCTGCAATTCTCACAAACACATTAGTCCCTCAACCAGGTTTGTCGTCAATACTCCAAAACCAACTAGGGGTGGCACTAGATGCACTTACAATCTCCCCCTTTTTGGTGATTGATGACAAACTGGTTGAAGTTTTCAACGGGGATAAAAGTAACTGAAATCGTAAAGGATTAAGGTATTGTCTTCATAAGTAGCAAAAGGCTCCCCCTGAAGATGTGCATATGAGTATTTTGCTTTTGAATGCAAATGCACATGGCAGGTTGTACTTATGGAGATCCTCTTCAACTTATGAAGACAATTCATCATGCATGAAAAGATATAAAAAAGATAATGACATGCATAATGATAAATGGACGTCTGCAAAATGACTTCGTGCGGAATTTATCGTCGCACATGCGGAATTTATCATCGCATCACATAGTTGACAGAAAAGGTAGCAGACGACCATCAAGTTTAAGTGTTGCAACTCAAAAGAACCAAATGTATCGAAAGCGAGAGTTGTAAGCACTTGGCAAAAGTATAGCAACCACCCTTATGGACCCGCTTGAAGACTATCAACTCATATGCTTCTCCCCCTTTTGTCAGTGAGGACCAAAAAGGTTTGAAGACATAGAGCTTCTACTCGTTCCCATGAGGAGTAGGCGAAGCAGTAGGGTCGTCGTTGAGGTCTGGTGGTGCAGAAGAACTTGGTGCAGTGTCGATTTGAGGCGAAGTGGTAGTCGGTGAAGTAGCACCATCTTCGTCATCAATAACTCTGGCATTGACAGTTGCAGCTGAGGATGAGTAGTCAGAGTCTTCAAGTGAGGGAGTCCGACGCAAGTGAGCATTCCTGGGAGGAGTGGAATGAAACTTGAATCTCTCCGTGAAGCCATCCTGTTGAAGATCATCTTCAGAGCTCAGGAGAGTCGGACTCTTCCATGACCGTTGTCGGTGTCAAAACCGGCGAATCTCGGGTAGGGGGTCCCGAACTATGCGTCTAAGGCGGATGGTAATAGGAGGCAGGGAACATGATGTTTTACCCAGGTTTGGGCCCTCTTGATGGAGGTAAAACCCTACGTCCTGCTTGATTGTTCTTGATAATATGAGTAGTACAAGAGTAAATCTACCACGAGATCAGAGAGGTTAAACCCTAGAAGCTAGCCTATGGTATGATTGTATGTTGTCCTACGGACTAAAACCCTCCGGTTTATATAGACACCGGAGGAGGCTAGGGTTACACAAGGTCGGTTACAAAGGAGGAGAGATGCATATCCGTATTGCCTAGCTTGCCTTCCACGCCAAGTAGAGTCCCATCCGGACACGGGACGAAGTCTTCAATCTCGTATCTTCATAGTCCAACAGTCCGGCCAAAGGATATAGTCCGGCTGTCCGAAGACCCCCTAATCCAAGACTCCCTCAGTAGCCCCTGAACCAGGCTTCAATGACGATGAGTCCGGCGCATAGTGTTGTCTTCGGCATTGCAAGGCGGGTTCCTCCTCCGAATACACCACGGAAGAGTTTGAATACAAGGATAGTGTCCGACCCTGCAAAATAAGTTCCACATACCACCATAGAGAGAATAATATTTCCACAAATCTAATCTGCTGACACATTTTGGCAGCATGACATCATGCCACGGCCTGGTAATTATTTGAACCGTTTTTCTTTAACTAGCCCCGCACATAACGCGAGGCGGTTTCTTGACACGTCTTGTCAAAGCAGAGATCGTGTTCCCCTTATCACGGGATTCTCATCAATACATACGTGGGTAACCCAACCGTGCCTGTTGGTATGACTCCTAGATCTTAGGTAAGTCTCAAACGGCCACGAGGAGGATGCCTGATATTCATCCCCTTTATAAAGGGACAAGGCTTTTTCTTTTTTCCCTCCCGTGCTCAATTGAATCCTTCCCCCGCCTCAAGTTCTAACACCCAAAGCCCAGGTCAGGTGCTTCAGACCTTCAATCATGTCCGGATCCAACCTTCAAGGCCGGTGGATGCCTTCCTCCGTCACGGAGGAGGACATCAAGAAGTTGAGGGAGGCCAGATATCTGACCGCCGAAATTTTGCATAGGCTTCCCGCCCGAGGGCAGGTCGTCCCTACTCCCGAACCCAACGAGAGTGTTGTGTTGTCTCCCACTTCCTCCGAGGACTAGGCCTCACTCTGGATCCCTTTGTTAGGGGTCTTATGTTCTATTACAGGCCAGATTTTCACGATCTGGCCCCGGATTCCCTTCTTCACACCTCAGCATTTATTGTCGTTTGTAAGGCCTTCCTCCGCATTACCCCTCACTTCGGCCTGTGGCTCAAGACCTTCGATGTGAAGCCGAAGATGGTCAAGGGGTAGTACGCAGCGTGCGGGGGTGCTCTATGGCCAAAGGGTTCCTTTCCAGAGGTGTCCGGATTGTGGCAACGGGAGTGGTTTTACGTCACAGCTCCCCGAAGTGCCAAGTGGGTAGCTGCCCCCACCTTTCGCTTGGGCCCTCCACCACAACTGATGTCATGGATTAGCATGGGCTGAGATGGGGTCCAGCCAAGGATGTGCCAATACTACAGAGCCGTATCTGAGATCTCTTCGAGGGAGATTTCAGTCTGGTTATGGTAATGCAAGTTATGCTGGTTCGTCGAGTCCAGCCTTGCAAACGCCGGCCCCTCTGTATGTGGGAATTCAACCCGGAAGGACCATGTACTATTCAGAATTTCCTCGGCATGACGCACGAGGAGATGTACAAATCGTTCTTCGGACCCCAAATAGAGTGTCCGGACACTACCGAGGACGTGGGCCTGAGCTACAACCGCCCCGCTGCCCAAGTAATCCCATGGCCGAACACACTGTCCTTTTATTTATCATGACATCATTCTGGAGAATCGCTCTTTTACCAGGACTGGATAACAAAGGCGAAGATGATCCGGTGTTCGGCCCCCCTTCCTGAAGGCTTGGACAATCCGGTGCTGGAAAAGATGCTCGAGCCAGCACCTTGTCTAGTGCCCTCAAAGGAAGATGAAGGGGGGAATAAAGAGGGCGAAAGCGGGGTTCCATCGCTACCTATTCCAATCAAGGGAATGAGCGCCTCCACGAGGGAGGATAACCAAGGGGAAGAATCTGACATTCTCTCTCCCCGGGGAAGGAAGAGGACTACCTCTGAAGATCCGGAAACTAAGGTTTACAAATGGGAGAAGAAATCTCCGCTAAAGGGTCCTGCCTCGGAGGGTATTCTTGCCGCACAATGTCCACGCGGGGATCAGCCCTCTACCGAGCTGTAAGTAATCAAAAAGTACTTAATAGTGAAGATATCCTACCTTACTTCCGAAGACAATAACCGATGCTTGTAAATTGTAGTCCGGATCGCAGCCCTTCTCGACAGAGTTCATCTTCGGGGGATCTTCTTCCGGAGATAATGGAGAGCGAAACACCTCCCCCAGACTCCCCAGCTCAAGAAGCGGGCGGCCTTGAAGTGTCGTCGCAAAGGGTATCTCCGGATCCAATATCGCTAGAGGATAACCCTTTGGCTTCCCGGCATCCCCAGTATCCGGCTCCTGAGGAGAGCGACAGCAAGGGTCCATACTATGTGCGGTCGGACGCGCTGAAGGATCTTCTGGGGAAAGCTGCCGTCTCGGAAGCGCATCGTACGCTAATGGGTGCGGTAATTGAAAGATTTCATCCGCCGAAAGCGGTTTGCACGAAGCTTTTATGTGTCTGCTGAAAGGCTTCGAGGTACGTAAAATAATGTATGCCTTTAATAGTACCGCATATGTTAGGTATGCCCATGCAGATAGTAGCCCCTAAGACTCTGGTTGTCGTCGAGAACGGCGGCAAATAGAGGATCATAGTCCCAGGTAATAACCAGACCACCTTTATGTGCAGGTGGTTGAAGCTCCGGTGGCTAGCCGGACTGATGGTTTTGCCAAACTAAAGCGGCAACTGGATGCGGCAGATGCCGACATCATGCTTGTCAACAAGCAGCTTGACGAGGCACATGGTGAGTGATTTTTCTGGTGATCGTCACATAATAAGAGCAGCATGATGCCAGTATCTTTAATATGTTGTGACTGCAGATGGAGCGGCCACCGTGGAGACCCTTCAGGCGGAGCTTGCCCGAGCCAAGGAGCAAGCAAGGAGTAGCAATGCGGCCGCTTTACAGACGGTCGAAGAGTTAAGGGCCGAATAGGCCGCACATTGCAAGAGCAAAGAAAAAATTGCCACAATGGTCGTGGAGTTAAAAGATGCTGCTGACCGTTACCGGCTTCTTGAAGAGGAAAACCGGGCGAAGGCGACGGACCTGGAGAAGGCCCGGGTGGCTGCCAAGGAAGCCCGCTCCAAAATTAGAGCGACGAAGGAGGAGCTGAATCAAGCTGCAGATATCGTGCCTGGGAAGCCTTTCTTGTTGCGGACTAAGTTCGGAGATCCGAAGTATGCTCCTCTGGACCGGCTATGGAGTTCTGCGGACGCGTACATGGATTTGGCTGTAAGTGCTGCTGATGCAGCCGAGTACTTCAAGGATCAGAAAGGTCCCGAAGTGGAAAAGCTGTTCTGGTCACAGTTTCACACTCCAGTTCGTCCGCTGCTGCTGAATGAGCGATTGATCGGTTGGGCCGAGCTCCATTGGTTGTCCGGACTTGCCATGAGGTCCATTGTGGATCACCTGTGGCTGGGAGGGCCAAGGCCGAGTAGCTACTTTAGCTTAGTGCAACAATTCCTTGAAGTTGTGCCACGCATCGATGCTGTAAAGAGATCAGCGTGCATAGAAGGCTCGCGGATGGCCCTTGCCCGTGTCAAAACATACTGGGCGGAGATGGAGGCCACCACTGTTGTGGCACAGGGTTCGGCCATAGGCTGAGTGGCTGCCGAGCACTACTTTGAAGAAGTCCTTGAAGGCGCTCGTTCGATAGAGGCTTAGTGCTCGAAGAATATTATTTTCCAGTGACATGTAGTCCCATTGTACAAACAATGTTTTATTGAATTTATCAAGGCTGTATTTATACTTTTGTCCGAAAGTGCTATGATGCCTCCTGTGCGGCCGTTTATGTATATATGTATATAACCTGAAAGATGGCAGTCGTCGGCTTTAGCCCCCATGCATATAATGCGGGGGTGTTCGCAGAAGACGCATGTTCACACTTGATCCAACCTCTTGGTCCATTAAGGAGGTGATAGCGCAGCGAACTAGGAAACTGGACTATAATGCTTTAACACTTTCACTTAGCCAGAGGAGTTTGACAGTGGGGCTACTATATAGCCCCTGGTGGCTCCGCGCTCGTCCGGATTCGGGGCGAGTACATGCCTGGCCGGGAAATGGCCCTTCGTTAAGGCGGAGGAATACCGAAGATTCCGCTAGGTCATCGAGTGGTTGACCAGTCTCACGCTATATCATGACAGTCAGTTTTCGGCTTTCTCTACTGAGGTGCTCGTCCGGATGAACCAGGGCACAATCGCAGTAGTTCTCCTGGTGCCGCTTTAGCCGATAGAGCGGAGCGTAAAGCAGCAAAACACAGGAGCCGGGCAAACCCAACATTTGACCAAAGACATGATTCGGAGCTTATGCATATAAGGCCAAACTCGCGACGCCGAACACTCCCTAGGGTATTCGGTCTTTATGTTGTAAACCAGGTCGAAACAGTGCCATTTGTAATAAGCCCCTGGTGTCCAAGTATGTGTAGTATTCTGACGTGGCCACATGCCAATACGTCAGCATCCTTCTCAATTGTACTGAGAATCCGAGGGATGTGTATCAACAAGAGACAGTAAAAAAGGTTTACGCAGGGTCTTAATCTAAAAAGAATCCTTGGAACGGGTCCCTGCTGCACGTCTGAGCCTGTGTCTCCATTGTGCCGTATTCTAGACGGGTGTAGCACGATGGTCATCTGAAAAAGAAAGGAACTTAATTGAAAAGTTGTCGTGCAAAAGGTAGGTTATACTAAATAAACCATGTACAGTTCAAAATGAGTAAAGTTGAGCCTAATTGTCACTTGTTTGCGCGCGTTGAGCCCCTTGTATTGTAATAGGGGTATAGCCATCAAACCTGTATCAATTACATATAGCTGCGCCGGACTCGTCCAACCGCGTCCGTGGTCTTAACGACCTGTCAGATGCTTTAGTTGGTGAGGCCATTTAGTGTACGGCTGCCAAGGCAGCCGCACGGTCTTCCGCATGCAAGGAGCGCTCAATATTTCCATTTACTGTAATGATGCCACATGGACCGGGCATCTTAAGCATGAGAGAAGCGTAATGTGGTATTGCGTTAAAGCGAGCGAAAGCTTTGCGTCCGAGTAGTGCTTGATAGCCACTTTGGAACGGAGCGATGTGGAACATTAAATTTTCACTGCGGAAGTTATCGTGAAAGCCGAATATAACCTCTAGTAGCAGGGAGCCCGTGCAATGGGCCTCTGGGCCTGGCGTTACTCCTTTAAAGGTAGTATTGTTGCGGCTAATTTTTGTTGGGTCTATCCCCATTTTGCGGACTGTGTCCTGATATATCAGGTTTAAACTTCTGCCGCCGTCCATCAGGACTCGTGTGAAGTGGTATCCGTCAATTATTGGGTCCAATACCAAGGCAGCCCATCCTGCACGCCGGATACTTGCCGAGTAATCCCGATGGCCAAAGGTGATCGGTTGGGACGACCAGTGGCAGAACTCCACGGTGATAGGCCCTGGGGCATGTGTCACTAGGAGTGCCGCTTTGTTTCTCCCCTTTGTTACGTGTAACACGTTTACTGTTTTGACTTCTGGTGGGAATTTCTTCTGTTCCCCAGTGCTTTGCTTGCGAGGCTCGTCCTCGTCTTCGCTTGGTGTATCCTGCCCCTTATGTTCGGCATTGAGCTTGCCGGACTGCTTGAAAACCCAACATTCTCTATGGGTACGATTTGTGGGCTTATCAGGGGTGCTGTGGATCTGACATATTTTATCCAGAATCTTTTTTAGGCTGGACAGTTCGTCTCTGTTGCCTTTGGAGGGCAGCTTTTGTTGACCTGGCCAAGAGCTTCTAAATCCGGCATTTACCGCCGTGCTCTTTGGGCTATCTTCTTTATTCTGGCACTTGTTTTTGCTGCGTCGTGGTTTCCCATTTTTGTCCCTGACTTCGGATGTACTTGGGTCGCTGGTGCTGCATCGGGCTAACCAGCTATCCTCGCCCGCGCAAAAGCGGGTGATGAGGCTTGTTCATGCTGCCATTGTTCTTGGCTTTTCTTGGCCGAGGTGTCTGGCAAGCCATTTGTCTCGAACGCTGTGCTTAAAAGCTGCTAAGGCTTCGGTGTCCGGGCAGTCGACTATTTGGTTCTTTTTAGTGAGGAACCTGTTCCAAAGCTTTCGGGTTGTTGAGTTATATGACTCAAATCGTGTGCATCCGGTGGTCGGACATAGGTCCCTTAAAAATTTGCCCAAAAAGCGTCTTCGAGCTCTTCCAGCTTCCAATGGAGTTTTCGAGGAGGCTTTTAAGCCAGTGCCGAGCTGGCCCATTGAGCTTGAGGGGTGAGTACTTGATGGCGTGGAGATCGTCTCCTCGAGCCATATGGATATGGAGGATGTAGTCTTCAATCCAGACCCCAGGGTCTGTTGTTCCGTCGTACGCCTCTATGTTTACGGGTTTGAATCCCTCTGGAAATTCGTGGTCCAGCACCTCATCGGTGAAACATAGGGGGTGTGCGGCACCCCTGTATTTGGGTGTACCGTGGTGTTGGGATGTTTGTTGTGTTGCATTGCATGCTGGAGCGCGCTTGCGTGGCCCGTAGATGGATCTGGTTGCGCCGTCCTTTTGATGCGATCCCTCACGCGGATCGCGTACTGGCTTATGTGCGGCGTCATTTGCCGCTCTATGTTGGCCAGGAGGTCGTCTATCCGACCGGATGGCCATTTTGTTTTTTGATTGCGGGGGGATCTAAGGCCTCCTCATCGAATTCAGGTAGCAACTTTCGCTTCGGGTAGCTCTTGGTGTGGCGATTACCGCCGTACTTCGCTTCAGTGTTTAGTACTTCACTCCATCTGATTCTGAGTGTGTCTTGTGCAGCCCTGAGCCTTTGCTTTTGCTTTTTCAAACTCCTCGCAGTGGCAACAAGCCTTTTATGGGTACTTTGTTGCTCCGGGTGCCTGTCTGGTGTGATGTTATCCGGACTGTTATCTTCGACGCAGTCGGGTTGTTCGGTTTGATTCTCCGTGTTGTCGTGGTCGGACGATGGTTCAATGCCGTGTTTGTCGTCCGCTGGCTCGCCTTGCTCTATCGCTGGGTTTATATGATCGCTGCTTCTGCCAAGGCAGGGTTTGGAGCAGCGCTTATGCCGCCGCTTTGACTGCTTCTCGAGGGAACAACCCTTCGCTGCGTTCTTCTGTTCTTCGTCATCGTTTTCTTTGGGTGTGTCCACCATGTATACATCATATGATGAAGTGGGCGTCCAGTGCCCTGTGGGCAGTGGTTCTTGTTCATCTCCTGCATCGTCGTCCATACCATTGATATCTTCGGAGTCGAAGTCGAGCATGTCGGTCAAATCATCGACAGTGGCTACTAAGTGGGTGGTGGGTGGGCGGCGAATTTCTTCGTCATCTGCATCCCAATTCTGCCGGACAAGGTTCGGCCAGGGCTCTCCTGACAGAGAGAGAGACCTTAATGAGTTCAGTATGTCGCCGAAGGGCGAGTGCTGAAAGATATCCGCGGAGGTGAACTCCATGATCGGCGCCCAGTTGGATTCGATAGGCACGGGCGCAGGCAGTTCAGAGTCCATGGCCGGGGAAGAATCCGGCAGTTTGGCGTCACGGCTCTCGTGAAGGGTAAGGTCGATACTCGGCTCGATCGCCGATGAGAGTGCGGCCTCCGCGGCAGGGTCTATCCACCCGTCACTGGATGGCGCAATTGGCTCCAATTTGAGGGTCGAAGCGGTCGCCGGTGTGATCTCCCGAACATTATCCGATGGTAGAGCTAAGTCGTGCTCATCGTGACCGTGCAGCGCACTTGGCAAGGGCTCGAATCCGTCGAAGATCAAGTCTCCGTGGATGTCGGCTGTGTAGTTCAAGTTTCCAAATCTGACCTAATAGCCAGGGGCGTAGCTCTCGATCTGCTCTAGATGGCCAAGCGAGTTGGCCCGCAGTGCGGAGTCGCCGAATACAAGGATCTGTCTGGGGAAAAAAGTCTCACCCTAGACTGCATCGCTATCGATGATCGAAGGAGCCATCAAGCCTAATGATGACAACACAGAGGAACTCTCAATGAAAGCACCAATGTCGGTGTCAAAACCGGCGGATCTCGGGTAGGGGGTCCCGAACTGTGCGTCTAAGGCGGATGGTAACAGGAGGCAGGGAACACGATGTTTTACCTAGGTTCGGACCCTCTTGATGGAGGTAAAACCCTACGTCCTGCTTGATTGTTCTTGATAATATGAGTAGTACAAGAGTAGATCTACCACGAGATCAGAGAGGCTAAACCCTAGAAGCTAGCCTATGGTATGATTGTATGTTGTCCTACGGACTAAAACCCTCCGGTTTATATAGACACCGGAGGAGGCTAGGGTTACACAAGGTCGGTTACAAAGGAGGAGAGATGCATATCCGTATTGCCTAGCTTGCCTTCCACGCCAAGTAGAGTCCCATCCGGACACGGGACAAAGTCTTCAATCTCGTATCTTCATAGTCCAATAGTCCGGCCAAAGGATATAGTATGGCTGTCCGGAGACCCCCTAATCCAGGACTCCCTCAACCGCCGACGGGTTTCATGAGTGAAAAATGCATTCTTGGTGGCAAGGTTGCGAATGCGATTAACATCCACCAAGAGGCTCTGCATCTGACGCTTGAGCCAATAATGATGCTTATCCTATTTTTGATGCAGGGCGACGAGAAGCTCTCGGTCATTGAGAACACGAGATCGCTTCCGAGGCCTTTGGGAAATTGTGCTTTCGGTGGCTTCAGTATGGGCATGAGGTGAACGTGTATTTCCACCCAAAGGATAAACACGAGAGGCAGTAAGAACTCCTTCAATAGGTTGAGTGAAGCTTTGGTGATCGGCGTTGTGAAGATAAATTGGCTCCTTGGCAGGCTCTGGGTATATGGCTTCAAAGACAGATCAACCTCTGGCAAGAATATGAGATGATTGCGCGTAGAAGGCTGATAGTTGATAGCAGAGTGAAGCTTGATGAGGTGCATTACCCATGGAGCATAGAACTTCAGACCAAATATATCGGAGCCAGATGCAGCCAATTGCCTGATGAAGAAGTCCTGAGCATTGAAGCTGATGCCATTGAAGATATAGAAAACCAATGTCTTCATTGCTCCTTCAAGCTTTGCTGCAGGAGAATGTCCTTTGACAGGCTAGAGAGTTCGCCTGATAATATGATAAATAGTGTGGGGAAGTGATACGTCTCCAACGTATCTATAATTTTTGATTGCTCCATGCTATAATATCTACTGTTTTGGACATTATTGGGCTTTATTATCCACTTTTATATTATTTTTGGGACTAACCTATTAACCGGAGGCCCAGCCCAGAATTGTTGTTTTTTGCCTATTTTAGGGTTTCGAATAAAAGGAATATCAAACGGAGTCCAAATGGAATGAAACCTTCGGGAACGTGATTTTCTCAATGAACAAGACCCAAGAGACTTGGACCCTACGTCAAGAAACAAAGGAGGAGGCCACGAGGTAGGGGGCGCGCCTACCCCCCCCCCCCAGGCGCGCCCTCCACCCTCGTGGGCCCCCTGTTGCTCCACCGACGTACTCCTTCCTCCTATATATACCTACATACCCCCAAATGATCAGATACGGAGCCAAAACCCTAATTCCACCGCCGCAACTTTCTGTATCCACGAGATCCCATCTTGGGGCCTGTTCCGGAGCTCCGCCGGAGGGGGCATCAATCACGGAGGGCTTCTACATCATCACCATAGCCCCTCCGATGAAGTGTGAGTAGTTTACCTCAGACCTACGGGTCCATAGTTATTAGCTAGATGGCTTCTTCTCTCTTTTTGGATCTCAATACAATGTTCTCCCCCTCTCTTGTGGAGATCTATTCGATGTAATCTTCTTTTTGCGGTGTGTTTGTTGAGATCGATGAATTGTGGGTTTATGATCAAGTCTATCTATGAACAATATTTGAATCTTCTCTGAATTCTTTTATGTATGATTGGTTATCTTTGCAAGTCTCTTTGAATTATCAGTTTGGTTTGGCCTACTAGATTGATCTTTCTTGCAATGGGAGAAGTGCTTAGCTTTGGGTTCAATCTTGCGGTGTCCTTTACTAGTGACAGTAGGGGCGGCAAGGCACGTATTGTATTGTTGCCATCGAGGATAACAAGATGGGGTTTTCATCATATTGCATGAGTTTATCCCTCTACATCATGTCATCTTGCTTAAGGCGTTACTCTGTTTTCATGAACTTAATACTCTAGATGCATGCTGGATAGCGATCGATGAGTGGAGTAATAGTAGTAGATGCAGGTAGGAGTCGGTCTACTTGTCTCGGATATGATGCCTATCTACATGATCATACCTAGATAGTCTCATAACTATGCTCAATTCTGTCAATTGCTCAACAGTAATTTGTTCACCCACCGTAGAATACCTATGCTCTTGAGAGAAGCCACTAGTGAAACCTATGGCTCCCGGGTCTATCTTCATCATATTAATATTCCAATACTTAGTAATTTCCTTTGATTTTTACTTTGCTTTTATTTTACTTTGCATCTTTATCATAAAACACCAAAAATATTATCTTATCATATCTATCATATCGCACTCTCGTAAGTGGCCATGTAGGGATTGACAACCCCTTATCGCGTTGGCTGTGAGGATTTATTTGTTTTGTGCAGGTGCGAGGAACTCGCGCGTAGCCTCCTACTGGATTGATACCTTGGTTCTCAAAAACTGAGGGAAATACTTACGCTACTTTGCTGCATCATCCTTTCCTCTTCGGGGAAAACCAATGCAGTGCTCAAGCGGAAGCAAGAAGGATTTCTGGCGTCGTTGCCGGGGAGTCTATGCAAATGTCAATATACCAAGTACCCATCACAATCCTTATCTCCCGCATTACATTATTTGCCATTTGCCTCTTGTTTTCCTCTCCCCCACTTCACCCTTGACGTTTTATTCGCCCTCTCTCTCTCTCTATCCTCCCTCTCTTTCTCTATGTGCCTCTTTTTGCCCACTTGCTTTTTGTTTTCTTGTGTGTTGGATTGCTTGCTTGTCACGATGGCTCAAGATAATACTAAATTGTGTGACTTTACCAATACCAACAACAATGATTTTATTAGCACTCCGATTGCTTCTCTTACCGATGCTGAATCTTGTGAAATTAATATTGCTTTGCTAAATCTTGTCATGAAAGATCCGTTTTCCGACCTTCCTAGTGAAGATGCCGCTACCCATCTAAATAGCTTCGTTGATTTGTGTGATATGCAAAATAAGAAAGATGTGGATAACGATATTGTTAAATTGAAGCTATTTTCTTTTTCGCTTAGAGATCGTGCTAAAGCTTGGTTTTTGTCTTTGCCTAAAAATAGTATTGATTCATGGAATAAGTGCAAAGATGCTTTTATCTCTAAATATTTTCCTCCTGCTAAGATCATCTCCCTTAGAAACGATATTATGAATTTTAAGCAACTTGATCATGAACATGTTGCACAAGCTTGGGAGAGGATGAAATTAATGATACGTAATTGCCCTACTCATGGTTTGAATTTGTGGATGATTATACAAAAATTTTATGCCGGATTGAATTTTGCTTCTAGAAATCTTTTAGATTCGGCCGCGGGAGGCACTTTTATGGAAATCACTTTAGGAGAAGCTACTAAACTCCTACATAATATTATGGTTAATTATTATCAATGGCATACTGAAAGATCTACTAATAAGAAGGTGCATGCGATAGAAGAAATTAATGTTTTGAGTGGAAAGATGGATGAACTTATGAAATTATTTGCTACTAAAAGTGTTTCTTCTCATCCTAATGATATGCCCTTGTCTACTTTAATTGAGAATAATAATGAATCTATGGATGTGAATTTTGTTGGTAGGAACAATTTTGCTAACAACGCGTATAGAGGAAATTTTAATACTAGGCCTTATCCTAGTAATCCCTCTAATAATTATGGTAATTCCTACAACAATTCTTATGGAAATTATAACAAGATGCCCTCTGATTTTGAATCTAATATTAAAGAATTTATTACTTCGCAAAAGAATTTCAATGCTTTGATTGAAGAAAATTTGCTTAAGATTGATGAGTTGGCTAGGAACGTTGATAGAATTTCTCTTGATGTTGATTCTTTGAAACTTAGATCTATTCCACCTAAGCATGATATCAATGAGTCTCTCAAATCCATGAGAATTTCCATTGATGAGTGCAAAGAAAGAACCGCTAGGATGCGTGCTAAGAAAGATGCCTTTATAAGAGTGTGTTCTAGTTCCTGTGAAAATAAAGATGAAGATCTAAAAGTTATTGATGTGTCCCCTATTAAATCTTTGTTTTGCAATATGAATCTTAATAATGATGGGACTGAATATGATCCACCTTTACCTAGAAGATGCTCCAAGAATTCAGAGTTTTTAGATCTTGATGCTAAAATTGATAAAAGTGGGATCGAAGAAATTAAAACCCTAGATGTTGCTAAACCCACTATTTTGGATTTCAAGGAATTTAATTATGAAAATTTCTCTTTGATTGATTGTATTTCCTTGTTGCAATCCGTGCTAAATTCTCCTCACTCTTATAGTCAAAATAAAGCGTTCACTAAACATATCGTTGATGCCTTGATGCAATCTTATGAAGAAAAACTTGAATTGGAAGTTTCTATCCCTAGAAAACTTTATGATGAGTGGGAACCAACTATTAAAATTAAGATTAAAGAACATGAGTTCTATGCTTTATGTGATTTGGGTGCTAGTGTTTCCACGATTCCAAAGACTTTGTGTGATTTGTTAGGTCTCCGTGATTTTGATGATTGCTCTCTAAACTTGCACCTTGTGGATTCCACTATTAAGAAACCTACGGGAAGAATTAATGATGTTCTTATTGTTGCAAATAGGAATTATGTGCCCGTAGATTTTAATGTTCTTGACATAGATTGCAATCCTTCATGTCCTATTATTCTTGGTAGACCTTTCCTTAGAACGATTGGTGCAATTATTGATATGAAGGAAGGAAATATTAGATTCCAATTTCCGTTAAGGAAAGGCATAGAACACTTTCCTAGAAATAAAATTAAATTAGCTTATGAATCTATTATGAGAGCCACTTATGGATTACCTACCAAAGATGGCAATACCTAGATCTATCCTTGCTTTTTATGCCTAGCTAGGGGCGTTAAACGATAGCGCTTGTTGGGAGGCAACCCAATTTTGTTTTTATTCCTTGCTTTTTGCTCCTGTTTAGTAATAAATAATCTACCTAGCCTCTGTTTTTTTGTGTTTTTTGTGTTTAATTAGTGTTTGTGCCAAGTAGAACCATTGGGAAGACTTGGGGAAAGTCTTGATATCTTGCTGTAAAAACCAGAAACTTTAGCGCTCACGAGAACTGCTGCCATTTTTATTTGGAAAGTGATATTTAGTTAATTATTTTTGAAGATGATTAATAGATAAATTCCTCATTTCCAGATATTTATTTTAGAATTTTTGGGGTTCCAGATCTTGCGCTAGCTACAGATTACTACAGACTGTTCTGTTTTTGACAGATTCTGTTTTTCGTGTGTTGTTCGCTTATTTTGATGAATCTATGGCTAGTAAAATAGTTTATAAACCATAGAGAAGTTGTAATACAGTAGGTTTAACACCAATATAAATAAATAATGAGTTAATTACAGTACCTTGAAGAGGTCTTTTGTTTTCTTTCGCTAACGGAGCTCACGAGATTTTCTACTTTAAGTTTTGTGTTGTGAAGTTTTCAAGTTTTGGGTAAAGATTTGATAGATTATGGAACAAGGAGTGGCAAGAACCTAAGCTTGGGTATGCCCATTGCACCCCCAAGATAATCTAAGGACACCTAAAATCCAAAGCTTGGGGATGCCCCGGAAGGCATCCCCTCTTTTCGTCTACTTCTATCGGTAACTTTACTTGGAGCTATATTTTTATTCACCAAATGGTATGTGTTTTGCTTGGAGCGTCTTGTATGATTTGAGTCTTTGCTTTTTAGTTTACCACAATCATCCTTGCTGTACACACCTTTTGAGAGAGCCATACATGATTTGAAATTTTTTAGAATACTCTATGTGCTTCGCTTATATGATTTGAGTTATATACTTTTGCTCTAGTACTTCACTTATATCTTTTAGAGCACGGTGGTGGATTTGTTTTATAGAAACTATTGATCTCTCATGATTCACTTAGATTATTTTGAGAGTCTTAAATAGCATGGTAATTTGCTTAAATAATCTAATATGCTTGGTATTCAAGAATAGTAAAAAAACTTTCTTATGAGTGTGTTAAATGCTATGAGAAGTTTGATGCTTGATAATTGTTTTGAGATATGAAGATGGTGATATTAAAGTTATGCTAGTTGATTAGTTGTGAATTTGAGAAATACTTGTGTTAAGGTTTGTGATTCCCGTAGCATGCACGTATGGTGAACCGTTATGTGATGAAGTCGGAGCATGATTTATTTTTTGATTGTCTTCCTTATGAGTGGCGGTCGGGGACGAGCGATGGTCTTTTCCTACCAATCTATCCCCCTAGGATCATGCGCGTAATACTTTGCTTTGATAACTTGTAGATTTTTGCAATAAGTATATGAGTTCTTTATGACTAATGTTGAGTCCATGGATTATACGCACTTTTCTTCCTTCCACCATTGCTAGCCTCTCTAATACCGCGCACCTTTCGCTGGTATCATACACCCACCATATACCTTCCTCAAAACAGCCACCATACCTACCTATTATGGCATTTCCATAGCCATTCTGAGATATATTGCCATGCAACTTTCCACCATTCCGTTTATTATGACACACTCCATCATTGTCATATTGCTTAGCATGATCATGTAGTTGACATCGTATTTGTGGCGAAGCCACCATTCATAATTCTTTCATACATGTCACTCTTGATTCATTGCATATCCTGGTACACTGCCGGAGGCATTCATATAGAGTCATATTTTGTTCTAAGTATCGAGTTGTAATTGTTGAGTTGTAAGAAAATAAAAGTGTGATGATCATCATTACTAGAGCATTGTCCCGGTGAGGAAAGGATGATGGAGACTATGATTCCCCCACAAGTCGGGATGAGACTCGGGACGAAAAAAAGAGGCCATAAAAATAGAAAAGGCCCAAATAAAAAAAGAGAGAAAAAGAGAGAAGGGACAATGTTACTATCCTTTTACCACACTTGT
Organism: Triticum dicoccoides; assembly: GCF_002162155.2. NCBI lineage: Eukaryota > Viridiplantae > Streptophyta > Magnoliopsida > Poales > Poaceae > Triticum > Triticum dicoccoides. The sequence continues at coordinate 68,816,326 of NC_041386.1, forward strand.
GCTTCAAAGTAGCACCATGATATTCATGATAGAAAGTCTCCTATGTTATCACTTTCATATACTAGTGGGAATTTTTCATTATAGAACTTGGCTTGTATATTCCAATGATGGGCTTCCTCAAAATGCCCTAGGTCTTCATGAGCAAGCAAGTTGGATGCACACCCACTTAGTTTCTTTTGTTGAGCTTTCATATACTTATAGCTCTAGTGCATCCGTTGCATGGCAATCCCTACTCACTCACATTGATATCTATTGATGGGCATCTCCATAGCCTGTTGTTACGCCTAGTTGATGTGATACTATCTTCTCCCTTTTTGTCTTCTCCACAACCACCATTCTATTCCACTTATAGTGCTATATCCATGGCTCACGCTCATGTATTGTGTGAAGATTGAAAAAGTTTGAGAATGTCAAAAGTATGAAACAATTGCTTGGCTTGTCATCGGGGTTGTGCATGATTTAAATACTTTGTGTGATGAAGATAGAGCATAGCCAAACTATATGATTTTGTAGGGATAACTTTCTTAGGCCATGTTATTTTGAGAAGACATGATTGCTTTGTTAGTATGCTTGAAGTATTATTATTTTTATGTCAATATTAAACTTTTATCTTGAATCTTTCGGATCTAAATATTCATACCACAATTAAGAAGAATTACGTTAAAATTATGCCGAGTAGCACTCCGCATCAAAAATTCTGTTTTTATCATTTACCTACTCGAGGACGAGCAGGAATTAAGCTTGGGGATGCTTGATACGTCTCCAACGTATCTATAAATTTTTGATTGCTCCATGCTATATTATCTACTGTTTTGGACATTATTGGGCCTTATTATCCACTTTTATATTATTTTTGGGACTAACCTATTAACCGGAGGCTCAGCCCAGAATTGTTGTTTTTTTTGCCTATTTTAGGGTTTCGAAGAAAAGGATTATCAAACGGAGTCCAAACGGGATGAAACCTTCGGGAACGTGATTTTCTCAAAGAACAAGACCCAAGAGACTTGGACCCTACGTCAAGAAACAAAGGAGGAGGCCGCGAGGTAGGGGGCGCACCTACCCCCCCCCCCAGGCGCGCCCTCCACTCTTGTGGGCCCCTTGTTGCTCCACCGATGTACTCCTTCCTCCTATATATACCTCGTATGCCCAAACGATCAGATATGGAGCCAAAACCCTAATTCCATCACCGCAACTTTCTGTATCCACGAGATCCCATCTTGGGGCCTATTCCGGAGCTCCGCTAAAGGGGGCATCGATCACGGAGGGCTTCTACATCATCACCATAGCCCCTCCGATGAAGTGTGAGTAGTTTACCTCAGACCTACGGGTCCATAGTCATTAGCTAGATGGATTCTTCTCTCTTTTTGGATCTCAATACAATGTTCTCCCCCTCTCTTGTGGAGATCTATTCGATGTAATCTTCTTTTTGCGGTGTGTTTGTTGAGACCGATGAATTGTGGGTTTATGATCAAGTCTATCTATGAACAATATTTGAATCTTCTCTGAATTCTTTTATGAATGATTGGTTATCTTTGCAAGTCTCTTCGAATTATCATTTTGGTTTGGCCTACTAGATTGACCTTTCTTGCAATGGGAGAAGTGCTTAGCTTTGGGTCCAATCTTGCGGTGTCCTTTCCCAGTGAAAGTAGGGGCAGCAAGGCACATATTGTATTGTTGCCATCGAGAATAACAAGATGGGGTTTTCATCATATTGCATGAGTTTATCCCTCTACATCATGTCATCTTTCTTAAGGCGTTACTCTACTTTCATGAACTTAATACTCTAGATGCATGCTGGATAGCGGTCGATGAGTGGAGTAATAGTAGTAGATGCAGGCAGGAGTCGGTCTACTTGTCTCGGACGTGATGCCTATATACATGATCATACCTAGATATTCTCATAACTATGCTCAATTATGTCAATTGCTCAACAATAATTTGTTCACCCATCGTGGAATACCTATGCTCTTGAGAGAAGCCACTAGTGAAACCTATGGCCCCCGGGTCTATCTTCATCATATTAATCTTCCAATACTTAGTAATTTCCTTTGCTTTTTACTTTGCTTTTATTTTACTTTGCATCTTTATCATAAAAGTACCAAAAATATTATCTTATCATATCTATCATATCTCACTATCATAAGTGGCCGTGTAGGGATTGACAACCCCTCATCGCGTTGGTTGCGAGAATTTATTTGTTTTGTGCAGGTGCGAGGAACTCGCGCGTAGCCTCCTACTGGATTGATACATTGGTTCTCAAAAACTGAGGGAAATACTTACGCTACTTTGTTGCATCATCCCTTCCTCTTCGGGGAAAACCAACGCAATGCTCAAGAGGTAGCAGGCAGATACTCTAGGTCTTCAACAAAGAACTCCTTTGGATATTCAGTGTCCTGGGGCAGTGGCTTCATCATGCTCAGCATTTGGCTTATGTTGGGCTCAGGCTTCTGGAAGATGCTCTCCAAAGCATTATGGTGCAGATGACAACCTGGTTCATAGTGTTCACCAGGAGTGGGCAGGGCAGTAAGCTCAATTATATCTTGGGCTTTGGCTTCATGGTGTACATCGCCTGTCATCCACTCAAGGACCCAAGTCTTCGGATCCCTATAGTAGCCGCGAATGTGGAGAGTCGCATAGAATTGCAGCAGAAGCTCTTCATTCCAATGCTCTTTATCAGTCACAAACTATAGAAGGCCAGCATCTCTGAAGCAGTCAAGGGCTTCTTCCAGGCAGGGCAGGCCAGCAATGGCTTCGTAGTCTAGACACATATGGGGAAAATGCGCCCCTGATTGTATAGTATGCAGGAATTGTAACTGCACTGCTGATAACTCCAGAACCTATCAGATGATATTTTTGGCTTGGAATATGGGTTCTTGGTGCTATCAAAGAAGGTGTTGTGTGCTATGAAGCCATTCACACTAAACGATCCTGGTGAAGTTGCAGTACCTGGAAACCTTGGCAGCCTTGGCTTTGGCTTCTGGACCTGAGGCCTGTGCTCCACATGATAGTCAAATTGAGGTCCGAGAGCAGGAGGAGGAACTAGAATAGGCCAACGAACCATGATAGGTTGGCTGCGATCGAATGCCAGCTCAATTGTATGAGGCCTTGGAGGTGGTACAGGAGCGTCGGCATTGACATGGGCTTGAAGTTGCACAATGGTTTCAGGTGCGACATTGACTTCAGGGGTAGTATTGGCTTCAGGCACCGTATTCACTTCAAGCGCCACATGAGCTTCAGCCATGACAATGTCATTGGCTTCAGTGTTGTTGTTTGTGGCCGCCTTATTATTTTCAACCTCCACTTGAGTAACTGGAGGGTCTGGCACAAACTCGTTCTCCTCAAGAACAGTTTCTTGGTTGGTAGGGGGTGTGGCAACTCGCTCTTCTTCTTGACGGGGTTCTGGTGGTTCTTGTTGATCATCGGCTGATGCAGCCGAAATCTCTTCAGCAGCTTTTGCTTCGGACTCAGAGGCATGCACAGTTGGAGTGGCGTTAGGAAACACTTGTTGTGCCACTGAGTTATGTTGCTCTTCTCCTTCTCGAATGCTCGATAGAGTGACTTGTGGCCTTGGTCCTTTGTGAAGCCTGCGGAGTGCGGGCGACGCCTTTGGAGAGGGAGTTGGCTGGACCACAAAGTCATCATCTTCAAGCACCGGAGTGGTGGCTTGAGGTGGGGGAGTACTTGGGGATTCTTGACGGGGGGATTCTTGAGGGCGATCAGCCCATGAATCATCCTGAGCAATCGGCGTCAGAGGACGACCAATGCTGATGAGTTCACTGTTCGTGAGAACAGGCGATGGTACCATTTGGTGCTCAATCTGAGGAAGGACTTCATCATCTTCTACATTGTCGTGATGACCAATGTCTTCAGCTTCAGGAGCTGGAATGTCTTCAGCTTCAGGAGCCTCTGTGGAAGCAGGCTCATGAACTATTAACTGACGCTCTCGGTGTTCGGACGCAGGACGAGCAACTGAGATTGGCTCGACGACAAGGGGCTTTGTGGGAGCAGCCTGATCTTTCTTCATTGTCTTCCTCTTCTTGGTCGGTGGAGCATCATCAGTGATGTTCTTGGTCTTGCGCTTTCTAGCTTCGGCCTCAACTGCCCTTCTCTTCTTCAGTTCGGAAGCAGTTGTGGCGACCTTAGGCTTCGAGCATGTCATGTTGGCAGGGAAGACAATGCTTGGTGCTTCCTGCCTTAATGCTTCAGCTTGGGCCACAACAGGCTTCTTCTTCTTTTTGGCAGTCATTCTGGGGTCGATGCCAGGGCGCCCTAGAGCCTTGCGCTTTTCTGCTTCATTGTGAGCTTGAACACTTTTCTCAGCAAAATACTTCATTCTGTCTCTTGAACCTTTTGCTTCCTGGCGTTTCTGGTGAAACTGCTCCTTGAGCTCATGTAGTGTTTGCATGAAGCTTTGAACATCCGCCACGCTGAGGTTTGCCATGTTCCTCTTGAACCGAGCTTTCTCATAATCAATCTTGTTCTTCAGTTCAACAATCTTCTGAGCCAGAGCCAGCTCAGTAGCAATGGCACTGTGGAAAGAGACACTGATGCCAATTGGAAGCTCAAGATCATCGAGGTTGATGTTGGGATTCTCAAACCATTCATCAATAAAATTGTTCAAGATGTCCATGTCAAAAAGGGGTAGATCATTGAAGATCTCCACCTCTTCCTTGCTCTTTATCAACAGCTCAAGAGCATCATCGCCAAGATCGTCGTCACTTGACAGATCAATGGCTTTGTTTTCGTTCCTCAAAACGACAGTTGGGTCAGTGCTTGACCAGAAATCTAGATGGGCTTCTTCTTTTGCTTCTTTTGTGGCTTAGGTGGTGCAGGCGCTTCATCTGAATCAACGTCGTCTGCAGAGTGCTCCACGGCTGCCCCCTGAATAGCAATGTGAGTGAGGACACTGTCGAGGTTGTAGTAAGGCCTGATGATATTGGGTTCGGCATCACGAGTGCCATCAGCCCGAGGAGCAGATGGACCAGGGTTGAAGTCGAGTCCAAGGTCCTTCTTGTTCTTCTTAGCAGACTCTTTGGCAAACTGGAAGTTGCGCTTGAAGAGATTGTGGTCCTCGGACAATACAAGGATAGAAACCTTGAGCTATGGCTTCATACTTGGACTTGGGCTGAGGACCTTTGTATACAATATCTCCACAGGGGCCCTTGATGGCATTCCTTTCAGCATATTCGGCAGTGATAAATTTGTACTTGAACCATTCCTCTACCCAATATCTTTGAATCCATTGGATTCGGTTCTTGCGTTCCCCATAGGTCTCTTCAGGATCTGACTTGTATAGTTCATAGAGATCTGGTGGCAGGTCATTGGATGTGTTCCCACGGCGCTGTCTGCCGCCCTTTCTTGCTGACTTTTCTGTCGCCATGAAATTCAGACTGAATGGCTTCAGAACTTGCAAAGGCTTTCGTCTGTTGGTCAGACAGGAACTGGCTTCGGGAGAATTGATGTGACACTGTAAGAACTCTGCAAATGAATGCAAACTATGAGAACCAAGGGATTTTCCCACGGACCTGTGACAGCATTAGAGATGCGAGGGAAGGGGAAGAGGTCAATTGCATTCTCAGAAGATTTTGAAGATAAATCAGTTTGAAGACATTGACCTCATAGCGCGAAGACATTCACTTACATGATGAGAGTTGGTTCCAGATTTGTACGAATCCAAGAATAAGTACAAGTGAGGAATCTAACTACTTTGTGAAGCATAAGTGAATATACTAGGCATGATATGAGATGCGAAACAGGATAGATCCAATTTTGTAGGTACAGAAACCACTTGTGGTTGAAACGGATGAATCTATCGGATCAGAAGGATAGTAAAAAGGAGGTTTTATTTACCACATGAAGAACTGCTAAACGGAGTAGAGAGGAAGCCGAGCAGTTCGATCTTCCGTGCCCTAACTTGGCGACGGAAGACATCTACGGCGACGGCGGAGGAGACGAGGTCCACGGCCGGCGTGAGGACGGCGTCGGTGAGGTCGCGGCAGCTAAGTGCTTCGTCGCTGGCGTCGTCGAGAGCTAGCGGTGGCGCTAGGGTTTGTGGAGAGGTGGAAGAAAAGATAACGACCACTGTGTGGTGTATATTTATAGGGACAGGGACGGCACAGCGATATTACGCAGGTGCCCCTGGCGGTTCACATCTGAGGGACACATGGCATGCATGCAACACCTTGGAAGTTGTTCCATGTTCCCACGCACGCCTGTATTGTCGGGTGGTCGTTCCCGCTTCTCCGGTTTTCAGGCAAAAGAGATATAGCATTAAAATAGATTCAATTTTGTTTCTGTGTCTTCTGCTGACAAGGACTCAGAGAAGACAATCGACAGATTCAATAGAATGCATATGATTTGGACAGATAGAATCTGAGGTAGAAGCATAGAGGGTGTTAGGGTCCGATCACATTCACTTAGGTCAAAAAGTTTGAACATGAAGACATAGCTATAAGTGAATGTTGTAGAGGACAGAACACTAATATAAGTATACACCAATATGATACCAAATCAACATTGTGAAGATAAACATGAAGTCGAATCAATGTTGAAGACAAACCAAATGTGAAGACTATGCAAATGAGACGTCAAATGAAAAACACTTCAAACAAGAGTTTGGTGGTGACGTTACCCACCGTATAGGAAGTATTAGACCCAGACACGGTGCACAATTATCATGGTGCTCCAAAGTCAATTTCTGTGTTAATGTATTCACACTTAGAGTGTATGTCTTCATTGTTTGAAGATATACATTACTTCATGTGTTGCACATCTAAGTCATCACATGCATAAGCGTTAGGATGTGTGTCCAATTACAGGACATTTGAGGATTCTAAGATATTTAGCTCACACCGCAACTTGCAAAACCTTTTCTCATCCAAGGGCTTTGTGAAGATATCTGTCACTTGCTCTTCAGTGTTGATGTGAATGATATCAATATCTTCCTTCATGACATGATCTCTGAGAAAGTGATGACGGATCTGAATGTGCTTTGTCTTCGAATGCTGAACTGGGTTGTTGGCAATCTTGATGGCGCTTTCATTATCGCAATAGAGTGGCACATGCTTCAGATGGATGCCATAGTCCTTGAGAGTTTGCTTCATCCATATAAGCTGAGCGCAGCAAGATCCAGTAGCAATGTATTCAGATTCAGCAATGGAGAGAGATACACAGTTCTGCTTCTTTGAAGACCAACAGACAAGAGATCGTCCAAGAAAGTGACATGTGCCTGATGTAGACTTGCGATCAACCTTGTCACCAGCATAATCAACATCTGAGAATCCAACTAGATCAAACTCTGAGCCCTTTGGATACCATAATCCTAGTGTTGGGTGTAAGCCAAATATCGAAGAATTCGCTTCACAGCTAAGTGATGCGACTCCTTTGGTGCCGCTTGGAATCGGGCACACATGCAAACGCTAAGCATGATATCTGGCCTAGATGCACATAAATAGAGTAAAGAACCAATCATGGAGCGGTATACCTTTTGATCGAACTCTTTACCATTGTCATCAGGGCCCATATGGCTTTTGGTTGGCATTGGCGTTATGTATCCCTTGCAGTCTTGCATTCCAAACTTCTTCAGGCAGTCTTTGAGGTATTTCTCTTGAGATATGAAGATGTTGTTGCTTTGCTGACGAATTTGAAGACCAAGAAAAAACTTCGGCTCACCCATCATGGACATTTGATATTGTTCTTGCGTCATGTGTCCAAACTCATCACTGTATCTTTTGTCAGTGCAGCCGAAGATAATGTCATCCACATAGATCTGGCACACAAACAGTTCATCGTCATATGTCTTCGTGATGAGAGTGGGATCCAGTGAACCAGGTTTGAAGCATTTGCTCTTCAGGAAATCTTTGAGTGTGTCATATCAAGCACAAGGGGCTTGTTTGAGGCCACACAGTGCCTTGTTGAGCTTGTAAACCATGTCAGGATGTTTTGGATCTTCAAAGCCAGGTGGTTGTGCAACATACACTTCTTCTTCAATCTTGCCATTGAGAAAAGTACTCTTCACATCCATTTGATACAGGAGGATGTTGTGATGATTGGCATAGGCTAGCAGAATGCGAATGGCTTCAAGCCTAGCCACCGGAGCGAATGTTTCATCGAAGTCAATTCCTTCAACTTGAGTATAGACTTGAGCAATGAGACGAGCTTTGCTTCTGACAACTTGACCATGCTCATCTTGTTTGTTGCGATAGATCCATTTTGTGCCTATGATATTGTGCTTGCGAGGATCAGAATGCTTGAACAATTCCCACATATTGTTCAGTTCGAACTATTGAAGCTCTTCTTGCATAGCTTGAATCCACCCAGGTTCCATGAATGCTTCAGCAACTTTCTTGGGTTCAGATATAGAGACAAATGCAAAGTGCCCACAGAAATTTGCCAGTTGCATTGCTCTTAAGCGAGTAAGGGGACCAGGTGCATTGATACTATCAATTATCTTCTCAATTTGTACTTCATTCGCAACACGAGGATGAACTGGACGAAGACTTTGCTCTTGTTGATCATTGTCTTCATCTTCAGTATTGTCTTCAGGCTGAGCAGAGTCTTCAGGTTGATTTGGTGCAGAAATGATAAGTTCCTCTTCAGCCTGTGCCTCTGAAGGTATGATTTCTCCAGTACCCATAAGCTTGATGGATTCACTAGGTGGGACTTCATCTAGCACATTTGGCAGGTGCTCTCTTTGCGAGCCGTTAGTCTCATCGAACCGCACATCCACAGTTTCAACCACTTTATAGTGAAAGAGGTTGAAGACTATGTAGGAGTGTGAATCCTTCCCGTAACCAAGCATAAAACCTTCATGTGCTTTCGGTGCAAATTTTGAAGTGTGATGTGGATCCTTGATCCAGCACCTTGCACCAAATACTCTAAAGTAGCTTGCGTTTGGCTTCTTACCAGTCAGTAGTTCATATGATGTCTTCTTTAGAAGCTTGTGAAGATAAACATGGTTGATGACATGGCATGAAGTATCAATAGCTTCAGGCCAGAACTTCCTTGGAGTCTTGTACTCATCAAGCATCGTCCGAGGCATCTCAATAAGTGTTTTGTTCTTGCGCTCCACGATGCCATTCTGCTGAGGTGTGTATGGAGTTGAGAATTCATGAGTGATGCCCAATGTATCAAGATAAGTGTCGAGGCCGGTGTTCTTGAACTCTGTGCCGTTGTCACTTCTTATGTGCTTGATCTTGATGCCATAGTTTGTCATGGCATGATTGGCGAATCGTCTGAAGACATCCTGCACTTCAGTCTTGTAGAGAATTATATGCACCCAGGTATATCTAGAGTAATCATCAACAATAATGAAGCCATAGATACAAGCAGTAGTAGTAAGAGTGGAGTAATGAGTAGGGCCGAATAGGTCCATGTGAAGCAGCTCGAAGGGACATGATGTAGTCATGATTATCTTCGAAGGATGCTTGGCCCTAGTCATCTTCCCGGCTTCGCAGGCACCGCACAGATGATCCTTTTGAACTTGACACCCTCGATGCCTACGACATGCTTCTTCTTCGCGAGAGTGTACAAGTTCCTCATGCTAGCATGCCCTAGCCTTCGACGCCAGAGCCAGCACTCTGAAGCTTTTGCTAGAAGACATACAGCCAACTGTGGTCCTGCTGAGAAATCTACCATGTACAGATCACCTTTTCGGTACCCTTTAAAGACTAGAGACTTGTCAGATTCCATTAGAACAAGGCAACGATACTTTCCAAATATCACAATCATGTTCAAGTCACAAAGCATTGAGACAGACATTAAGTTGAAACCAAGGGATTCAACAAGTATCACTTTATCCATGTGCTAATCCTTTGAGATTGGATTCAACAAGCATCACTTTATCCATGTGCTAATTCTTTGAGATTGCAACTCTACCTAGACCCAATACCTTGCTTTTACCAGTGTCAGCAAATGTGATATGACTCTTGTCAGATGGACGTAAGGTTGAGTCCATGAGAAGACTTTGATCGCCAGTCATGTGGTTAGTGCATCCACTATCAATAATCCATTCTGAAGTAGCTGGTGTCATACCCTACAGTGCAGTTAGGGGGATAGGCTTCACGAAGAGTATTGTGAAGCATAAAAATTTGACGAGCAAGTGGATTATGCAAGCTCAGATCCAGGTTAGGACTGATAGGATGCATGGCAAGCGACTCAGGAACGAAATACATAATAAGACCATTTGGGCATTTTATCTTGCGCCCCACAAGATGTTTTAGGTCCCCAGCAATAGCATCTGACGCCTTTGATTTCCAGCTGGAGACCTTTCCCTGCAAAAGAGAGTTAAGTTTTCTTAACCACCCACATCTTCAGGGGTGGCTTCAAAGCAATGAGTCTAAGTGCAGCATCCGAGAACTTTGGCTTTGGGGCCCTAGCAAATAGTCTTGCAGGAGGTGAATAATACTCATAAGAATAAGCAGAGTAGTTCTTGGTATTATGAACATGGCGGTTTGATGAAATACGCTCATATTCATAGGCCTGAGTATGGTTTCCCTGCAAAACATTTGTGTTAGGGCAACTCTGGTGTGTCCTCTGTCTGTATGAAGCATTTGGACCATGTGAAGCCTTTGGTCTGGGGTTTGTCTTCTTCCCAGGTGGTGTCATGATCACATTCACCTGAAGATTTTCAAGACAACTCTTGGGCACCCAGATCTTCTTCAAAGGTGGTCCATTCCTGCAGTTAGTACCAATATATCTGGCAAACACTTCACCATTCTGATTCTTAAACAGTTTATAATTTGCATCAAAGGATTCATCGATGATAATCGGATTAGCACAAGTGAAGCCAGATAAGGTAGATGGATCCACTGAAGGTCCCTTTACAGCAACCCATGTGGTTTTGGGGTACTGCTCAGGCTTCCAGTAAGAACCATCAACATTCTTTTTCCTCTCGAACCCAACACCCTCTTTCCTAGGGTTTCGGTTCAGAATCTGTTTCTTGAGGACATCACATAGTGTCTGATGCCCTTTGAGACTCTTGTATATTCCTGTCTCAAGCAATGTCTTAACCTGGCGTTCTCATCAGCAATAGTAGTGGTATCCTCAGCAGAGGGGTTAGTTACCACATCAGCAGTTGAAGATATTGCAATAGCAATAGTAGTAGAACATCCAGCAACAGAAATAGCGTTATCTTGCTCAAGGCATTTTAGACATGGTGGTTCAAATCTTTCCTGAGGGGGACTGATCTGTTGAGCGCGAAGTGACTCATTCTCTTTTTTAAGATCTTCATGAGCCGCTCTCAAGTTCTCAAGTTCTTGCTTTCTTTCAAGATAATCGTAGGAGATCTTTTCATGAGTAGTTGAGAGCGTTTCATGATGACTTTCAAGCTCTTCGTACTTAACATGAAGATTTTTAATGTCTTCAATTAAGGACTGAGTTCGAGTCATTTCCGAGTCCAACAGGTCATGCTTTTGTCTAACAATTTTTTAATATGTTCCATAGCAGTCCGTTGCTGTGTTGCAATTTTAGCAAGTGTTTTGTAGCTAGGTTTAGATTTACATTCAGAGTCATCTTCACTGGATGTTTGATAGTGAGCATCGCATGAGTTTACCTTGGCACCACGTGCCATGAAGCAGTGGGTGGGTGCAGAGTCATCTTCGTTAGCATCAGCGTTGGTGAAGAGGCCATCGTCTTCAGTGTTGAAGATGGACTTGGCGACGCACGCTGAAGCTAAAGCCAGGCTTGCTACGCCTGAATCAGATTCCTCTTCAGACTCCATCTCCACCTTCTTAGATGCAGGCTCCTCTGAATCCATTTCCTTGCCAACAAATGCACGACCCTTACTAGATGAGCTCTTCTTGTGTGATGAAGACTTTGACGAAGACTTAGAAGAAGACTATGAGGATTTATTCTTTTTCTTGTCATCAAAATCATATTCCTTGCTCTTCTTCTTGTTATTGTTCTCATTATCCCATTGAGGACATTCAGAGATGTAGTGACCAGGTTTCTTGCACTTGTGACACGTTCTCTTCTTGTAGTCACGGGAGGAAGCTTCATCATTTCTTGAGCTGGATCTTGAAGACTGTCTGGAGCCTTTCTTCCTAGGGAACCTTTGGAACTTCTTCATGAGCATAGCAAGCTCCTTTCCAATGTCTTCAGGATCCTCAGAACTGCAGTCAGATTCTTCTTCAGACGAGGAAACAACATTTGCCTTCAAGGCGCGAGCTCGGCCATAGTTGGGGCCATAGATGTCTCGTTTCTCAGATAGCTGGAATTCATATGTGTTGAGCCTCTCAAGTATGTCAGACGGATCGAGCGTCTTGAAGTCAGGGCATTCTTGAATCATCAGGGCCAAGGTGTCAAATGAGCTGCCGAATGATCTCAAGAGTGTCTTGATGATTCCATGCTTGGTGATTTCAGTGGCGCCGAGTGCATGAAGCTCATTTGTGGCGCCGAGTGCATGGAGCTCATTTGTGATATCAGTGAGGCGATCAAACGTCAGCTGAACATTCTCATTCTCATTTCTCTTGAAGCGGTTAAAGAGATTGCGAAGAACACTGATCCTTGAGTCTCTCTGGGTTGAGATGCCTTCATTGACCTTGGAGAGCCAGTCCCAGACTAGCTTTGTAGTTTCCAGAGCACTCACACGGCCATACTGTCCTTTGATTACATGACCACATATAATGTTCTTGGCAGTAGAATCCAGTTGAATAAACTTCTTGACATCAGCTACGGTGGCGCCTTCACCAGCCTTGGGAACGCCATTCTTGACGACATACTAGAGGTCCACATCAATGGCTTCAAGATGCATGCGCATCTTATTCTTCCAATAAAGGTAATCAGTGCCATTGAAGACGGTGCACGCAACGGAGACTTTGATTATCCCTGCAGTCGACATAGCTAAAACTCCAGGTGGTTAAATCGAATCACACAGAACAAATGAGCACCTTGCTCTGATACCAGTTGAAAGTGCTAGTTATCGATTAGAGGGGGGTGAATAGTTGATTTTAATGGAAGTCTTCAAAACACGGGGGCTTCGAAGACAAATAGTAGAAATGAACCTATTCATATGCAGCGGAAGGTAGACTACACTAGACAGACCATAGTCAAGTAAGCAATAAAGTGAAAGCACGAAGACTATCAGCAACTAGGTAGTATGGATTAAGATGGAAGGAAGTATGAAACCAATCCACAACAGTCTTCACATAGTGAAGTCAATCATATCATGCAAGCAGGCAATGATTTCATAAAGACAAACTGTAAGTAAAGAGAGAGGTAAGGATAGAACCAGTTGCTTGGTGAGAACAGGTATTTATTGGACCAGTTCCAGTTGATGTGACAACTGTACGTCTGGTTAGGGAGGCTGAGATTCAACTCAGAAGACCATGTCTTCACCTTATTCCCCTTGAGCTAAGGACACACAGTCCTCGTCCAATCACTCTGGTAAGTTTTCAAGGTAGACTTACAAACCTTCACAGACTTTGTTTACCGGTGATCCACAATGACTCTTGAGTGCTCAGAACGCGACGCCTCACCGGCTGGAGGATTCACAGTCCTCAAGTGTAACAAGTCTTCAGATCACGCAGACAGAAAGACTTCAGTGATGCCTAACACTCTTTGGCTCTGGGTGTTTAGGGCTTTGTCCTTGCAAGGATTTCTCTCTCAAAGGCTTCGAGGTGGATTGCTCTCAAACGACAAAAGCCGTGCACTAACTATGAGCAGCCACCAATTTATGGTGTAGGGGGTGGGCTATTTATAGCCACGAAACAACCCGACCTGATTTGTCCCAAATAACCCTGGGTCACTAAGAAACTTACACGTGTCTAACAGTCAGATTTCGAACACACACGGCAGCTTGACTTGGGCTACAAGTAAAGCTGACTTATCCAGCTCTGGATAAGATTTGCTCTCATTGTCTTCGCTTGAAGACATAGGATTTGGTTGAGCATCACTTCAGTCACTTTGATTTTGTTTATTTAGACTCCACTTAACAGTATGGTGGTTTCTATGACTCAACAAAGAAGAAAAGGAAACTACGAAACTTCAGTCACTCTGACTGCCGCAGAGGCCTCAGCGCCCCCTACTACTCCCACCGCTGTCCAGGCCCTGCGGCGACGGCAGGCTCACACCGTAGCCGAACCAGTGAACCCTCATACTCCTCTACATGTGGGCATGCACTACCGTGTCTTCCCCGGCTCCGCGTTGTCCCCTTCCTAGGCCTCGCCGTCGTCCACCGCCTTGGTGCTCTCGGCGCGGCGTGGTCAATGTTGTCAACGACCGACTTTCATCAGAAGAGTACTATACGTGAAGAGGCTGACAGCTGGGTCCACGGTCATAGGAAGGAAGTGCCTCCTTATTACGCGAAAAATAATGATTCCTCCACCTGAGAGCAGGGACCCACTGGACGGGTCACCGTATTTCGTGAAAAAAATGATTCGCCCCGCTGACTGCTGGGACCCACCAGCTACATCTTCGCACGCAAGGAAGTGCCTGACTGTCGGGACCCACCTGATCGAAGCATCCGTAGCATTGTCATTCTGATCGCGAACGTGTACGTACATACTGGTCGATGTAGAGGCACGCACGTGTCATAGTAGAGGCACGCACGTGTCGTAGTAGAGGCGCACACGTAGCATGTACACGTACGTACAGCGGTCAGAGTGCAAGAAAGAAAATACGGCCACATACGTACATACGGGCGGGGTCTCGAACGCTTACTCGCGCATACGTACGGCCAGGGCTCGTGTACATGGTTGGATCAGAACAAAGAAGTTGCGTCGTCGTCGTGTTCATGGGAAGGCAACGGAATGCGTCGTGTTCATCGGGAGGCAATGAAACGCGTGCTGTTCATCGGGAGCCAACCGGCTTAGACGGAACATCGATAGAAACGAGGCCTGGCGTATCGCAGAATGGAGGAAACGGCCTTGTATTGACCGGCCACGGTCAAAACGGGGTTATGTTCATCCAGCCCTCCACGAGGTCCTGTTCATCCAGCCCTCCACGGGGTCATGTTCATCCATCGGCTCGATCGATCGGGGTACTGTTCATTCAGCGGCAACGGCCTCTACTACAACGGGCTCCTGTTCATCCAACCCCTCACCGGGAACTGTTCATGCAATCCCCCCTAAACAACGCTCAATGTTCATCCAGAAACAGCATCGGCCGGCTTCAGTTAGCAACAGTAGCGAAGGAATCGCTCGGGTTCAGTTAACAACAAGGGATCGATCGATCGCTCGGGTTGAGTAACGTGTAGCCTGCAGGGCAGTCGCTCGGGTTTAGTTAGAACCCAACGCCTCGCTCGGGTTCAGTTATAGCCCAACGCCTCGCACACACGTGCGTACGTACACGACCATCCACTGTAACCGAGAACTCCCCAATATTTTTCTCACCCTCGCTTCTACCACGGTTTTTCCGTGATGGACGGTCAAAAGAATGTCATGCAGCTGCGTCTCCGACCCGTCCAGGACGAAAAGCTTATTTTCTGTCATGATTTTTTGTCATACAAGTAGGACCCCACCACATCTATGATGATACCGGGTTTTATCATAATTATCGTCATAGAAGTGTCGTAAGTATGACAAGAAAAATTTCGTTCGGCCTAAAATGTCTCAGATGTGTCTTTTTTTGTAGTGACGGTTAGCTAATTATAGTTCCGGTCGAAGTGAAGATACCCCGAACAAACCCCTCAAAAGAATTGTTTTCCATACTAACAAGTAACAATAAATTTCAGCATACTATATAAATGTTTCCTTATTAATTTCCACTTACCAAAATCGCTTCACTCCCTGGCAACAGCGCCAGAAAATAGTATTGATGACCCACAAGAATAAGGGATCAATTGTAACTTTTTTTGATAAGTAAGAGTGTCGAACCTAATAAGGAGCAGAAAGAAATTACAAGTGGCTTTCAGCAAGGTAATGTCTGCAAGTGCTGAAATTGTAAATAACAGGGTAGTTTGATAGTAAGATTTTTTGTAATGAGCAAGTAATGATAATAATAACAAAACTGCAGCAATGTAGCTCAATCCTTTTAAGGAAAATGACAGCTCAAAACGGTCTCTTATAATAAGCAGAGCATTCTTGATGGTACACGAGAATTCCATCTCATCACTTTTATCATGTTGATTCGATTTATATCCGCTACTTTGATAATTTGATATGTAGGTGGACATATGCTTAGGTGTTGTTTTTACTTGAACAAACATCATACTTATGATTAACCCTCGCAAGCATCCGCAACTATGAGAAAAGTATTACGGATAAATCCTAACCATAGCGTTACACTTTGGATCCAATCGGTCACTTACAAAATAACGCATAAATTAGGGTATAAGCTTCTGTCACTCTCGCAATCCATTATCGAATAACTACTCCATAATGCATTTTTTATACCCAAATATGATGAAGTGTCATGTAGTCGATGTTCACATGACATCATTAAAGGAATCACGACATACATACTATTAAAATATCGAACACATATCAAATTCACATGATGACTTGCAACTCAAGATCATAGGGATATTAAATAGCATAATAAATCTGAACATATAATCTTTCACCAAATAAACCATATATTAATCAACTACGAGATGTAATCAACACTATATCTCCCACAAGCACCAATCTATAGTTCCGATAACAAAATTGAACGCAAAAGATGAACTAAAATTTGAGATGAGATGATATTGTTGAAAATGTTGATGGAGATTACCTTCCCCAAAATAAGAGAGTTGTTGGTGATGATGACGACGATGATTTCCCCTTTTGAAAGGGATGTTCCCCGACAAAATCACTCTGCCGGAAGGCAAAAATGATCCTACCCAACTTCCGCTTCAAGACGGCTATGCTTCGTCCCGAAAGTCCTCACCTTCTTTTTTCTAAGTCAAAATGACACATATACTAAAAGATGAGCATCATGGATGGGCTTGGAAGAGCACAACCCATCAGAGCGCGCCTGGACTCCCTGACGCGCTCAGGTGGGTTGTGCCCATCTGATTATTGACTCTTATATTTCTTATATATTTCAAGAAAATTTTAGTAAAGTTTCAGTTTGTTTGAAATTGTGCAGAATAGATAGCCTAACGCAGTTTTTTCATGTCCAGATTTCCAGCTGTCGAAATTCTTTCTCTTTATGTATATCTTTCATATTATGAGAGAAATATTAGAATTACTCAAAAAATTAGTATGCATAAAACATCATAAATAACAATAAGAAAACATGATGCAAAATGAACGTATTAGACCTCCACCTATGCGAACCTTGGCAGGTCCTCCGTCATTGAGCCATCATGACGTCAGACGGCGACCTCACCTACACAAGTCCATTTCCAAGCAACAAACATAAATCCATACTAGGATAGGGCCTCACTACCACCGCTGTCGCACAAAGTTAAGGATTTCGCCCGAAAAACATAGGGGAAAGAGAAGTGAGAAGATCAGTCAATATCAAGGAAGGGAACCACGCCCTCGAGCATCGCTGTCGGCACGGGTGGTCATTGTCGGCTAGGGATTTCATCCGAACTTAGATCCTTGGCACAAGCAGCATCTCAAGCACGGCCCAACCAGGCTGGAAGGAGGAGAGGCGTCAGATCACGCGCACCAACCGCCGCAAAAGCCGCCGCCGGCCGCCAAGGACCACCGGATCCCAACGCCGGCACGGCCAAGACGCCAGATCCACCACCCGCATAGCTGCTAGCTGGCCGTGCCAATGGAGCCGCCGCTCTAGATTCGGAAGCCACCAACGGCAAGGAAGGGAAGAAGAGGCGGGGTGAGGAGCTACGAAGCACCGATACGTCAGAATTCTCTGTATCGCCGTACAGGACGTCGTCGATACGCCGATACGCCAGATATGGCTTAGATACGGGTATCCCAGAAGTATCCCATTTTTTGATTTAAAAAATAAAGAAAAAATGCCAATACGGCCGGGACACGCGCGCGACACGCCTGGGACACAAGCGAGGCGACCGAGCGCAGCCGCGAGCGAGCCCAATAGCCCACGACCACACCAGGGATCAATAGCCACCGTCGCCACCTCCGCCGCCTGTAGTGGCTCGCCGCCGCCGACCCAACTGCCTGGAGTCGCCTCCAGGCCTCGAGTCTTCTGCTATTCTCCGCCGCCACCGCAAGGTGAACTATTTGCCCGAGCCCTGATGCGTACTGATGTGTAGTTGATCCGTTGGTGTATGATTGGCTGCTGGGCTGCCGCTGGCTTCTGTTGATGTAGTATCATTGATCCGTTGATGTAGGTAATAGTAGTACTCTCTCATAGTCATAAGTGTGTTGTACCTGTACTTCGATCTGTTGGTGCTTACTAATGTAGTAATGTTGGTTGGATAAAATCATAAAATTGCTTGCTACAAAACTAGAAATTTATATATGCTTGCCGTATCGCCGTATTGCTGCTTTAGAAATTGACGTATCTTGTATCGCCGTACCCGTATCACGGTATCTGTGCTTCATAGGTGAGGAGGGGGCTTGGGAGGATGAAGGGGCAGCTAGGGTTGGGAGAAGTGTTCCTGCTTTATTGTTATAATGTTTTTACATTGTTTTATCATATTGTTTATCCATTTTCCAAGTGATTTTTAAATGGATGTGTTTGAACGGAAGTTCTTACACACTATTTGCCAAGAGAAAAATAATAGTGCGTAACCTACATGCATTGAGACGTGACAATTCAACCTCAAATAGCATGCAGGGAGTGCCGTTTTGGCTCTGGGGAGCATGGAGCTAATGCTCCTGGATGAATAGTAAATTTAAAATACATAGGAAATAAAATGTAAGGAAAAAACGAACTTAACTATAAAATTTGTTAATTGACAGATAGCATTTTGGTGCAACAATGACATTAAAATTTTTTCATATGTTTTTTGACATTTGCAAAAAACATTTTGTGCGCCAAGGAGCATATACTACCTAGAAAGACGAGTTCACCCTGTTTCTCCTGGCGGTATGTGTAGAGTTTTTCCTCTTCTTTGAAAAACGATCACAATACATAGATAAAACAGATAACATGAGTGTTCTGATGCATTCACCTATACAAATGTACTAGCTTAAGTATAACTAACACTCGATCAGACAATTCAAATTAACCGGAGGGAGCACCATCTTTTTCAACGATTTCAAATTCAAACGAGGATAAGTGGGTTAGGTTGGCTACCATAGATTTTAGGAGAGAATGTGTGGTGCTTTTTTATATCCGAACATTTTCTTTCCCAATACTCGATCTGACCTAAGGTGGAGCACGGAAAAGCAAATTGGGCACCTTACCAGAATTTCACTGCAGACCCTGGGTGGGCGAAAGATGGACAATTTTTTGGCCCAACTCCTCAAGTATATTTGTAGGAGAAAGAATATTGTCCTGTTTGGTAACCTGCAACATATACACAAAAGATTCATTCAGAAACTACAAAAAAAAATACTTCCAGAACATAATAATTAAATCCAACAATCAGACTTATAAGTGCTCCAATATTTAGACCGCTAAAGAACCTTGGTGGAATTGAACCACCTTTCATCCAGGATCTGAACATCAGTATCCACAGAGAATCTCTCCAGGCAGAGATAAGATCCACAACAGCACACCATCACAAACAGAAATTTCTATGAAACATTTACTGTCCATAATAGTATCCATTCACATACGAATTGAAATGGTAGACTATCACACAAACATTATAGATCAAAAATTAACACAAATAGATATAACATATTATATTTGTTAACACAGCGAGTATTAAAATGAAGTGCATATGATAAATAATTTCCAATATTTACTCACGTTAAAAACTTGTGAAATTAGGAAGTTCATAAATTCTATATTACAAAAGCTAAATTTGAATGGATTGAAGTACACAATCCTATTCACCGCAACAGATCTAACGCCCGAACAAAGAAACTATAAATTGATAATGTTTGCTCAACTTCAAAATTTACCTGAAATTAGGAACGAGTCTAAAACAATAAGTACTCCAAAATAGAATGAAACAATTTAATAGTTGCCATACGCTAAACTGTCCAAATCAACTATCATCTAATAAATAAAACCAACAGCTGTGCCATAATTTGTGAAACAAGGTCCACAAAATAAAAAATAAAAAATTATGTACAAACCAATGAACCAAATCGATGTAATGTTTAAGCTACAACAGTAGCATAACTGTTCAAATTGCGACTTAATGAATGATTTTCCAGATTAGTAGGTACATCTGACTTAATAAATGATTTTCCAGATTAGTAGGTACATCTGACTTAATAAATGATTTTCCAGATTAGTAGGTACTTCTGACGATCCTGCCGGTGGAAATTCACGGTCACAGATTTGTCCAGAATCAAATAGCTCTTCACGTCTCTTCAGCCATCGAAGCTCCAACGAAAGAAACATCCATTCGACGGTGCAGCGATAATTGTACTGTAAGCTTCATTTGGGTAATACACGGACCACTTACAGCTGTTCAAGCTACATAAATTATTTCTAACATAAGACATCTTACATTATGAAGCAGCTGACCACAAGAAATAGGGTCTAAAATGTTCTTACAGGATAATATGATCCTTCCATACAGAGAAATACTTAAATTTAGTTCAGAATATCATACAAATAAACACAATTTTGAGTGAAGAACATATGTGCAAGATTTGATTATGCTGGACTGCATGTAGTTGTCGAGTACAGATTTGTGATGATGTTGTACAATTTCTCTATATTAATGCAAGTAACTTCTGAATGAATTCAAGATAATTTTTGAATGAAATAGGTACTTTGTCAAAGCTTATGTACGGTTCAGCGGTATGTAAATTATCAATTGTACCTTTGGTCTTTCGAGGGTAGCTCCATGAACGATTTGCGACGGTAGAACGTTGTGCCATGTAGTCGGATCGGACGAGGGGTGCGGACAAAGGAGCACACCAGCACACAGGGGGGAGAACCCGGGGCTAAAACAAGATAACCCCCGTGCGATCTCCCCCCGAGACAAAAAAACATCTTTATTATGGTGGCGGCCTGCCATGCGAGCGCACCCAACATGGCAAAGGCCTCTAGATGTTCACATCTCTTTTTTTTCACTCTCCTCCGACCTCTCCACAAGCACCTCGCTTGCTACATCTTCTTACCTTACGTCACCTCCGATCTCTTAGATCTAATAATTATCGACATAGCATCGAATAATTATCAACACAAAGAGCCGTCGGCCGTCGTCGCACGAGGTGGAGGAGCAGACGGGATCCCACGTACTCGCCGGAGAGAGCCCCTCCGGGCCCGCCGCTGCAACATACCGAGACCGCCGGGAACATCTAGATCCGCCGTTTAGCATCAGACCTACAGGTCAAACCGGTACAGAAGGTCAGAATACACGGATCGGCACGCATAACAGCAATTTTTTTCAACTCAAAACATGCTGAAGAGCCGATCTGGGCGGGAAAAGCAGCTCACCAGCAGCAGATCTGAGACGCCAGCCGGTCAGATCGGAAGCTTCCGTGCGCAGATCCAGCTTGCCTCCCGTCTATGCTCCAAGATCGCCGCAAGCCCCAACTCGCCGATCAGAAGGAGAAACCTGAGAATCAGATAACAAACGGGTGATAGGAACAAATCATGGACGCCGAACTCAGCTTACCCCGAGATCGAAGCGAACACGATCAGAAAACTACGGGTCAGGCCTAGATCTAGACTTCTAGAGGTATGGGTGGACGAGGCGTGTTGTTCTATATCTAGAGGGGACAAAGGTTGCGTGCCACAGAGGAGAACGCGGCTAGGTTTCCTCTTGGTTTGGTAGGAGGATATGCGCAGGAGGAGGTATTTATTGTCTGGTGGGCCGAAGTGGACGGTCGGGATGGAGTCGTTGGGCTTGGACGGTCGAGATGCGCCACGCGTGGCGCGCGGTGGTTGGTTGTGACAGCTGGATCGCACCGGCATGCCGCAACTTGCGGGCGTTTGACGTCACTGCATGCGTCATATGCGCGCCGGATCCTCTGTGGATGCAGACAACTGGATCTGGTTTGTGGGCAGGGTGACCATTGACGCTGATTGGCTGCGACGTAGTAGTCTAATGCTGGGCCGTGTATGCCATCAACACTGATACATACTTGGGCTGTTGCCCGTTGCAAATAACATTGTAATCACTGGCCAGAACTACTCACAGTAGCCGACGGTGCTTTATCTTTTTTTTGCGGAAATAATTCTTGTATTACTCAATCAAAGTAAATCACACTTAACAGCGTCTAAAACGACCTCTGGTCCCGACCCAAGCCATACAGCAGTTCGGCCTTGAGTCTTCCCAAAATTTGCCAAAATATGACTAGAGGAATTACAACCACGACGGATGTGAATAATACAAGAACTACGTTCGGACATGTTTTCTTTTATCTCTCTAACAAGAAATGTGTATCTTGATCTGTTTGTGTCTCCACTCCTCAACATATTCACAGTCTCTAATGTGCAAATAATTCTTGAAAGGTAGCTTGAAGACGCTCATTAAATAATTGAGATTGACTATGCAACGGCTCTGATTGGCACCTCCTTGCCAGCCTGAGTTGGGTGGCCATCAAAAGAAAACAAATGCTTTGTAAGTTTAACTTGGAGGTTCTGGAATTTACCCTTGGACATTCTCCCATATGGGGTCGGCAGCCCAAGGTACGCTCATTAAATAATTGGGGATCTGCCATTTGTATTTAGTTTAACACGTCTAGCAACAGGAGGTGACCAAGGGACAGGGGTAGTAGATGTACTATCGGATGTGCGTATTACGAGTGGGTAGCAGAATTGAACTGGGGATTTTCCCTTAATATGATCATCATTTGGGTAAGGAGGATAGATAGCTGGATAGAAACCTGACAGAGACATCCACAGGGGGGCGGGCTTTGAGTGCACTATCTCATTTCGAACGTGTCAGGTTCTTCAGAAGAGCATAAGAAGTCGAACCCTTGTTGATTCATCTAGCTCACAAAGCAGCTGAATAAACCAATCTGGACCAGTGGGTTTGATCGATACAACATCAGGTAAAGTCCATTCTGAAGCCATTGTCCGTCATAGTGTTCTTGCATTTATACAACTACATAATGTATGGAAAGAGTCTTCCTCACATGTGTTGCATATAGGACATAAGGCACTGGGTTCCAACTTCCGTTTGTTTTTGTTGCACCACGTAGCAAGGGAATTATTTGCTAGGCGCCAACCGAAGCTCAATACCTTTGGCGGTGCACTGCAAGACCATAGGGCCTTCCAACCGTCACGCCGGCCGTCCGGGTGGTGGCTTGAGGAGGTCACTGGCCCATTATGAAAATCATCTGAAGCCAAACGGTACGCACTTCTGACACTGAATACACCAGATTTTTCTTGGGCCCATGCTATGAAGTCCTCGCCAAGACGGTGAGAGGGGCGAATTTTCTGGATCTCACAAATGTTGATGGGGAGAAAGAATTGCTGCAGTTTAGAGTTATCCCAATTTCCATTGTGGTCCATAAGCTCAGAAATCCATTTAAATCTACAACATCCTTTGGGTGATATGAGTCCATCAGTAGTATCCCTTACAATCCATCTATCACGCCAAATTCTAACATTTTGGCCATTTGCGATCCTCCACACGATCCCTTTCTTTAGCAGTTCAAGGCCATGACATATTGCCTGCCAAGTAGGAGACGGGTTACTCATAAAAACAGTATCTTCCAACCTCCCATTTGGATAATATTTTGCTTTCAGTAGCCTGGCACAGAGACTGTCGGGGCAAGTTAGGAGACGCCACGCTTGGCGTGCTAACAAAACTTGATTAAACAATCTGAATCTTTGAAGCCCAAACCTCCTTGGCACTTTGGCCTAGTCATTTTGTCCGCTCATTAAATAATTGGGGATTGACTATGCAATGGCTCTGATTGGCACCTCCTTGCCAACCTGAGTTGGGTGGCCATCAAAAGAAAACAGATGCTTTGTAAGTTTAACTTGGAGGTTCTGGAATTTACTCTTGGACATTCTCCCATCCGGGGTCGGCAGTCCAAGGTACTTCTCCTCAAAACCAACAGTTTGGACATCAAGAGCAAGCTTAACCGAATCCACAGTGATCAGGGCACATTCAAGGTCGGATTAGTAGGATCGTGCAAAAATTGGTTGCAAGTGTATGTGTGTATAGCAGAGCACATCCTCGCAAACCCCACATTTCCTATCCGTCCCAACTCCTATTTAACACCTTCAATGCAGTTACAATGTTATTTGCAACTTGATGCACCTCCCCTCCCTCCCCCCTCCTGTCCTGGGCTCGGCCTGATACTTTTTTCTTTTCTTTTTGAAGCCTAAAAAATTGAGTGCATTGTGTGAGACTTGAACTTCGCCGATAGACATCTAGCCCTTGTGGTTACATCTAGTCCTTGTGGCGCTAACCACAGGGACAACTTACTTTGTTGCGCCCACTTACTTCATTTTCCCCTCTTGACGACAATGTAACGCAAACAAAAAACATATTGTTTCATGTCTGGTTTTTCTTTCTTTTTTTTGTTCTGTTTGGCCATTTCTCTATTTTTTCTTCTGTTTTTATTCCTTTTCTTAATCCACAAACTATTCTAATTCGATAACATTTTTAGAATTTCGGAACTTCTGCTCCAATTTTGCAAACTTGTTTTAAATTCATGAAATTATCAAATTTGAGAACTTTTTCTAATTTTTGTGATTTTTTTAAAGAAAATGTGAACAATTTTCATTTCATGTACTTTTTAAATTAATAATTTGTGAACTTTGCTCCAATTCAATAGATTTTGTGAACTTTTTTCAACTTGTGAACTTTTCAAATTCATGAAGTTTTACAAAATTCATGTACTTTTCAATTTTTGTGAACTTTTTGCTTCAAATTTCATGGACTTGTTTTTTCAAATTTGTTAACTTTATCAAATTTCATATTTTTTGTATCAAATTCCTGATTTTTTTATTTAAGTGAGCTTTTTTCCAAATTTTATGAATTTTTTAGAATTCATGGATTGTTTTCAAATTTGTTATTTTTTTCAAAAAAATGTGATTTTTTTCAAATTTCTGATTTTATTCCATATTTTATGATTTTTTTTGAAAAAGTCGACAGTCATTGGTCAAGGGTCCTAGCGGTCAAGCAGTCCATCTATCAGTGGTTAGCAGTCAAAGTCAACTTGTCAAACTCTCGAGTAAGGAGCGACTGATTGATCTCAGTGATCAATCAACAAAACAATTCTACCAAGCATAATGGGTTTAATAGATGAGGCCCACTCAATCAACTAGTGGGCGCCAGATTGAGAATTCGGCGCGCCGAATAGGCGACCCCATGCAGGTCAACGAATATCCCCCAAAGAAGGACGCACCCGCAACCACACACACCATACCGGGCAGGCCAGTTTGGCTCTTTTCATTACATCAGGTTTGAAAAGTTTCTAGAACCATTTTGATTGAGTTTTTTGTGTTTATTATTTTATGTTTCCTTTTGGCTTTCTATTTCAATTTGTCTTTTCCGATTATTTTCCTTTACATTGGTTAGCATTTTTTTGAATTGGTTATCATTTTTTAATTCACTAATATTTGTTTAATTCTTAAACATTTTTTGAAATCACAAATGTTTTTTAAATTTGGGAATGATCCACGAACAAATTTTCAAATAGTGAATTTTATTTAAATTGGTAAAAAATGAATTTGTGAAAAACTTTTTATCTCATGAATATTTGATGAAATCGAAAATATTTTAACAAATTTAGAAAACTTTTTGTATTCATGAATAATATATAAATTTAATACTATTTTGAATTCATAAACATTTTTTGAAGGGAAAACTTTGTTTTCGCCACTCTAGCTTTTGCCCACTTTGCTTATGCCACTCTAGAATTTAACATTTCACTTTTGCCACTCTTAGCTTTTGACAATATATCAATTTTGCCATTCAGTGGCAAAAGCAAATTTTTCAGAGTGGCAATTGTGATACATTGCAAAATCTAAGAGTGACAAAAGTGAGATAAAAAATTATCGTTTTTGCCACTGAATGGCATTTGTGATGTATTGTCAAAAGCTAAGAGTGGCAAAAGTGAGATGTCAAATTCTAGAGTGGCATAAGCAAAGTGGGCAAAAACTAGAGTGACAAAAGCAAACTTTTCCATATTGAAATAGAGAACATTTGTGAAAATTGCTAATATTATTTGAGTTAATGAACATATTTCGAATTTGCAACCATTTTCCAATTCACATACATTTTTTGGAATTGTGGAGCTCTATTGAATCTGCAAAACAATCAAATTCATTAACATTTTTCAAATTCATAAACAATTTTCGACTAAATTTATATTTTTCGAAATCCCAATTTTGTTTCCGAATTCCCAAACATTTTGAAACCTTGAACAACTGTTCAAAATAGCAAACATTTTCTTGTCAAAAGCTAAGAGTGGCAAAAGTGAAATGTCAAATTCTAGAGTGGCATAAGCAAAGTGGGCAAAAACTAGAGTGACAAAAACAAACTTTTCCATATTGAAATAGAGAACATTTGTGAAAATCGCTAATATTATTTGAGTTAATGAACATATTTCGAATTTGCAACCATTTTCCAATTCGCATACATTTTTTGGAATTGTGGAGCTCTATTGAATCTGCAAAACAATCAAATTCATTAACATTTTTCAAATTCATAAACAATTTTCAACTAAATTTATATTTTTCGAAATCCCAATTTTGTTTCCGAATTCCCAAACATTTTGAAACCTTGAACAACTGTTCAAAATAGCAAACATTTTCTGAATTTGTGAACATTTATGAAATTGTCATACATTTTTACAAAAATCCAAAAATTTAAATTCACAAGCAATTTTTTGAATTTTTGTAAATATTTTAGTTGAAAACTGGGGACATAATTAAATTCTACTTAAAAATCACCCAGAAAAAAAAAAGAACACCGCAAACAGTAGGGAGCAGCGGAGAGATACATGCACATTTGTTACTGAGTCTGAGCCGACCCACTAGTGCTGCCGCTCGGGAGGACGTGTTCGGTTGATGAAGTTTAAGCCGGCAGGTTGTTGAATAGGAGCTTTTAGCAGGCATTTCCTATTTGACGCTGCAGGCGGCCGTTATAGGCAAATTTACTAACGGGCGCCTGCAGCGCGACACACTGGGCCGGCCCGTTACTGTGTATGTTCCATAGGCAAAAAGAGCAAACGCGCCAGCTGGGAATCGAACCGGCGACCTCACTCGTCGAAGGTCATTCGTGCAACCACCATGCCACGGTAGACGAGCTAGCAAGATTCACTTTTCTATTCTTTTATTCAATTCCTTCCCTTTTTTCTTTTTTCTTTTTCCATTTTTCCATTTTGGTTTTCCCTTTTTTCTTTTTTCTTTTTCCATTTTTCCATTTTGGTTTTCCCTTTTTTCTTTTTCCCTTTTACATTTTTCCATTTTGGTTTTCCCTTTTTTCTTTTTCCTTTTTCCAATTTTCCATTTTGGTTTTCCCTTCTTTTTTCTTTTTCCATTTTTCCATTTTGGTTTTCACTTTTTCTTTTTTCTTTTTCCATGTTTCCATTTTGGTTTTCTGTTTTTTCTTTTTTTTCTTCTTCCAGGTTTCCTCCCTCATCTATTTTCGTTTTTTCTTATCTCAAATGCGTGAACTTTTCCACATAGCTGCTGTTGTTTTTTAAATTTGATAAAATTTTGTTTTTAAAATGAATGAAATTTTTTAGTGAACTATTTTAATAATTGCTGGTTTTTTCAAACTCGATGAACTTTCTTCAAGTTTGATGAACTTTTTTTAAATTGATGAACTTTTTTAAAATTCAATGAACTTTTTTTTCAACTTAGATGAACTTAATTTAGAATTCCATGAACTTTTTTCAAATTCGATGAACTTTCTTCAAATTTGATGAATCTTTTTTTAAAATTGATGAACTTTTTCAAATTCAATGAACTTTTTTCCAAATTAGATGAACTTATTTTAATATTCCATGAACTTTTTTTCCAAATTAGATGATTTTTCTTCAAATTTGATGAACCTTTTTAAAGATTGATGAACTTTTTTAAAATTCAATGAACTTTTTCAAATTTTATGTACTTATTTTAAAATCGGATGAACTTTTTTCAGTTTTGTGATCTGTTTTTAAATGGTGATTTTCTTCAAAAAATGATGAACTTTTTTCAGTTTTTGTGAACTCTTATTTTACATTGATGAACTTTTTTTAAAATCATTAAACTTTTGTTTAATAGGGCAACGATTTTCTTCATGTTCACGTACTTTTTTCGAAATCTGTGATGTATGAGCGGCTTTGATAGTTTTTAATCTATGAGGGCTGAATTTTGTCTGTTGCGACCACTCACCCTAGTTGTTAGCTGAAGGCCGCAGGTAGTGTAGGTCGAGAGTTCGATACGCTTTGGAAGCGTAATTGTTTTCATTATTTTCGTGCATTTTTGTACGTGGCGGTTCCTCTTCGTGAGACCTCCTATTGAACGACCGCGTGCGTCCAACAGTAGAGCCTTCGCTGAAGCTCACGCAAACGGGCCGGCCCATTGGCAGCGTCGAACCTAGAATTCACGAAAAACAAAACGTGCCGAGAGAAGTCGAACTCCCGACCTCTCATTATTTTCGTGCATTTTTGTACGTGGCGGTTCCTCTTCGTGAGACCTCCTATTGAACGCCCGCGTGCGTCCAACAGTAGAGCCTTCGCTGAAGCTCACGCAAACGGGCCGGCCCATTGGCAGCGTCAAACCTAGAATTCACGAAAAACAAAACGTGCCGAGAGAAGTCGAACTCCCGACCTCTTGTTGCGGAGCACCAGTGGTAACCACTCGGACTGGTAGGGTAGCATGGTAAAAGGCAGCGCTAAAGTTTTAAGTACTAAGTGCAGTAGCAGATCCGTCTTTTTTCAAAAAAAAAAACAAATTAACATTCAAGGGAAAACTATGAACGAAGTTTCTTTAAAAAATGCGAATACTATTTGAAAATGTGAACAAATTTTCAAATTCAAAGAAAACCTTTAAAAGGGAACAAATTTGTAAGAAATGAACAAAAATTGAATAACATGAAAAACTTTCTAAGCTCTGAACAATTTTGTAATATATTCTGAACAATTTATAAATACACAATGAACTTTTTTTTATATTCGCTGAACAATTTTAATTACACGTTGAACATTTTAATGATGTACGTTGAACAATTTTGAAATACGTAATGAACATTTTTTAAGATACCCTGAACATGTTGTTAATATACGGTGAACATTTTCTTAAATATACGATGAACATTGTTTTAATATACAATGAACTTTTCGTATAATACGGAACAAAATAAGGAAAAGAAAAAATAAACAAAAAAGGGGAGAAGAAAGAACCATACGAAAAATTGGAGAAAATAAAACAAAAAAATGTGAATGAAACACAAAAGGGAAGAAAAAACAGAAATAAAAAAGCAAAGAAAAAATCGGGAAAAAACAACTGAAAACCGGCCAAAAACAGTGAAAAACTGGAAGCAAAAAAACCATAGAAAAAAAACCCCAAGAAACAAGGAAACAACAGCGAACCAAATCCGTACGTGGGCCGGCCCAAGCGGGGACTTGCTTCAGCGAAGGCTCGTCCTCTTGACGCCTGTGGGCGTCAAATAGGATCTGCCCCTCTTCGTGTAGAGCGGCGGCGGTCACACGAGAGGTTCGGGAATGGGCCTGCTTTGGAAACAGCCCAACCAACGAACATGCAGGCGCCAACTAGCCTAACCAGCGCTGACTAGGGGCTCCCCTTTTAGCAAACCTTAGGATGCCCGTGCGCGTCAAATAACCCGAATCCTATTCGGCCTCTTAAGCACCCGTTACACGTTAGGCCGGCCCATCTTCCCTTTTCTGTTTTTAATTTAACGTCTAAAAAACTGCGTGCGCCTAGTGTGTTTCAAGCAGGCACCTCTGTGTCGTACGTATGTTGCGCTATAAGTACCCCACCACCCTCACCGATGTGTTCAGTTACATCTTTTTCCTTCTTCTTTTCTTTCATATTTTCCCTTTTTTCTTGTTCTTTTTTTATTTTTTTATTGGGCAGGTTTTGTTCATTTTGTTTTTATTTCTTTTGCTAAATGCGTAAAAAATCAAATTTGTATATTTTTTCTAAAAAATAGATGAAGATTTTTAAAAAATTGATGTACTTTTATCAACTGAACTTTTTCCAAAATCAATAATTTTTTCATAATCAATGAACTTTTTTCAAAGTCGAAGTTTTTTCTAAAATCGATGATATTTTAAATCAATGAAATTTATTAAAAATCAAATGAACTTTTGATGAAATCGATGGACTTTTTTACAAAATCGAATGAACTTTTTTTAAAAATTCATCAACTTTTTTATGAACATGTGAACTTTTTGCACATTTTGTTAATGGGTTTTTATTCTTATTTTTTCTAGAAAAAATGCACATTTTTTTGAAAAAGTAACGGTCAACCGCGATAAGAGAACCATGGAAAACCATTACCATTCATCAAGCGGTTAACTCCATCGCGACCGGTCAACTCCATCAAGTATTGGCTTCCATAATGGGCTGGTCCAAGTGTGCACGTGAGCGCCGGTTCCGCTCGCTGGCGCATAAGGCTGGTTGTAATGACAAGTATCATATACTAATATACTAGTATCATGCATATGATACTACTAGTGTATGATACTACATCCGTAGTGCATAGTATCACATATTAGTAACATAGATAACTTCATTTATTAGCATACATGACACATAGTAGCACAACATTTAATATAATACGGTATCATGATATGATACTCAATCATCCCTTCCTTCATTTAATTCCGTGTCACCTCATCAAATTTGTTGGCACGCATGATACTACCTATGATACTCTCATTACGACCGGTCTAAAGGCATCTCCAATGCACGGGCGCTTATTTGGATGCTTGCATTAAAAAGAAAATTAATTTAGGGTGAAGCACCGTTGTAAGTGACTGCGATTGCAACGCACGAGCGCTAGTTTGAGCGCTTATCTGATCTTCTTTTCTTCCGGACGAACATGTGAAGCGCCCGTCCCTCCAACGCACAAACCGAACCATCGATGCCACCGTCCAACCGAACAACGAACCAGCTCTGCCAGCCTGCTACCCACTCAGCTTAGTCCTCATTCAGCTAGCTCTCTCCTCTCGAACTCTCTACACACTTCTGCACAAGAACATCTCTCGTCAGATCCAGCGAGTGGGACAAGACCTGCAGGCCGACCTCCTCCACCCTTAGGCTTAATTTGGATGCTAGGGGACTATTCCCGGGGAAGAGCCCCCTGGGGCAAAATCATCTCTTATGCAAACTGACATCCTATGAAAGATGAACATCCTCATTTGGCCGACGCTAGACCTAGGAAGCCCAAACCGGGAAACAAAAAACTGAAGAAGCGGAGAGCTAATTTTTTGATTAGATGTCTCGTTGCTGTTCGTCGGAGGAGACAGGAGCCACGAGGGTGTAACGTCCCTGGACACATCCGCCGGACCCATCCTGAAACTACTTCAAGCTGAGTACGCTTAACTTTAGAGTTCTATCCGAATGGGCCCCAGAAAAAGAAGGATTTCCTTATTGATATGAGTAGTCTATCATCCCTGTTAAGCCAGGCTATCACAGAGGGGTAGTCCATCTCACGGAAGTACAACACCTGGACAGAGGAGGGGCAGTCGCGGAGAAGCTCGAGAGGATCTGAGTTAGCGTCATCAGCTCACCGCTTCTCGTGGATTTCCTGCCCGACTTGTTGAGATTAGGAAATCGCTCACGGGGAATGGCCGTGGAAAGGGCGGGGGTCCCTCGCGACAGTGCGCTACCAAATGGCGCCTTGGGCGGCCCGGGGCGAAGTCGGCCCGTGGCTTCCTCCCCCAGGGAAAAGGCCAGGATCCCCCCGGGATACACTGCAACCAAATGAGGCCTTAGATGGCAGCCACGGTGAACGGCGGCACGCGGGTGGAGGAGGCAGCAGCCCGCCTCTTCCTCCATGGAGACGAGGCCGGATGGGCTGGCGGCGAGGCTGACGGATAGGAAGAGGGCGTTGTGTGCACGGAGGAGGAAGCAGCCGCGCCGCATGGGGACGAGGCGGGATGAGCTCACGTCGAGGCTAACGGTCAGGAGGGGGAGGAAGCAGTAGAGCAGAGCAGGCAGCAGTCGCGCCTTTCAGCATGGAGATGAGGCCGGGGGAGCTCGCGGTGAGGCTGGCGGACTGGAAGGTGGGAGGAGGCAACGACACGGTAGCACGAGGCGTACAGGACGACCAAGCTCACCCGGCATCGCCATCAGGTACGACATCGAGGTAATATCCGTACCCCTCGCTGTACTAATCCCTGAATAATTGATTTGGTTGGTGCTGAGATGCACACATGAAACTATGCGGATCTGTAGGTGCCATGTTCTTCCTGGATAGAACAATACTTGTATGAAGGAAATTTTAATTATCATAGGAGAATAATATTTGGTGATATAAAGTTTTGGTATATTCCAAACTGATTGATCTTGGATTTACATAGTTCTAAAAAGAAATTTGGGGAGTACAACTTGAAATGAGAACAACAATTTATTATCTAAATCATGCCTTTTTGACTTGACAGTACATTGCATTCCACTGGGGATAGTTCCGTATGAACATCCACATCTTGAGAAATTTGAATGATTGATTTTGTTCTAACCTATACATCTCTAGATATTTGGAAACCAAGTCCTGGTTATATTGTCCAGTAGCTGTGAATGCAATGCATCGTCGACCCTGCGCCACATGCCATCGAATAGCAGAATTCCCGAGCTCATCTTACCCCAACGTCGTTTGATTTGGATAGGTTGTCTTCTTCGATTATCGGCGATATTTGTGTTATATTCTTCAGTGAGTTGATTCCAGTAATCCCGTGAAGCGTTTTCATTGCCAATAACAAAATCAGTGGGAACATTTAACCAAGAATTTACCTACTCAACTCAGAAAATGTTGTTAGGCCAAGCTTTTCATGATATAGTAACTACTAATAATTAAACAAATGACTTACCAGGCATAGATTATCCTCTTCGGTCCATTGTAAGTGTATGTCTCCGATGTTGGCATGGTCGATATCCATTGAAAGATGTGATGTGTATGAACAAAAACTTGCATCAGATTTGAGTAGGATTGTGCAAGTGTATGAGCAGAAATTTTTGGGATGGGCGTGAAACTGGAACTTGCAACTAGGACTATATATAACGAGATAGCTTTACTGCATGCATGATTTAGTTAGGCCTATTTAACCGTGTATGACCGAAAGAATGGTTGAAGTAACTTGACATATATTTTTCTAACTTTATCTCACTGTGCTTTCAGGTTTTAAGATTGGGATCTTTGTCCCTGTTGGACCAGCTTGGCAACCACAAGCATTTCATTTTTACACATTTATTTGTATCAATGTCCCCAAAAAATTATTTTGTATCAATTCAATTTTTATTGTAAGTATTTAGGTTTCATGCAGATTTATAACAGATAAACAAGCTCTATAGTTTATTGTAGATTATTGTTGTGCGTGAAGAGGAAAGAAAAGGATTATTTGTCCAGTTGCAAAACTAAATCAGCTAAGTTAGTTGAGTAGAGCTGGATTTTAGTACAACGACCAGCTCAGTTTGTTGAGCAGTTGCCGATTTGTAGCGCTCTAGGTAGCGCCTGCTGCCAGATCCGAACGGAGAAAAAGGCTCACGTGAAAAACAAATAGGCTAAGCGCTCGGCAATTGGCTTGGCATCGATGCCAGCCCAAATCCTGGGATCGGGGGAACCGAGAGATCGGGGCACCGATGCTTCGGTTCGGGTCTCGGTTCATACTGAACAACTGAAGAAGATAAAACTGAGGCAAAGAAGATCCAAGAAACATGACAACGACAAAGATTCATTAGCGACGTCTGTTGGGGAACACAGTAATTTTAAAAAAAATTCTAGCACACGCAAGATCTATCATGGTGATGCATAGAAACGAGAGGGGAAGAGTGTTGTCCACGTACCCTCGTAGATCGTAAGCGGAAGCGTTATGACAACATGGTTGATGTAGTCGTACGTCTTTACGATCCGACTGATCCTAATACCGAAAGTACGGCACCTCCACGATTTGCACAAGTTCGGCTCGGTGACGTCCCACAAACTCTCGATCCAGCTGAGTGTCGAGGGAGAGCTTCGTCAGCCCGATGGCGTGATGATGGTGATGATGAAGTTATCGGCGCAGGGTTTTGCCTAAGCACTACGACGATATGACCGAGGTGGATTATGGTGGAGGGGGGCACCGCACACGGCTAAGACAGTTGTCTGTTGTGTGTTCTAGGGTGCCCCTGCCCCCGTATATAAAGGAGCAAGGGGGAGGCCGACCGGCCCTAGGGCATGCCAAGGAGGGGAGGAACCCTCCTCCTAGTAGGAGTAGGATTCCTCCTTTCCTAGTCCTACTAGGAGGGGGAAGGAAGGAGTGGGAGAGGGGAAGGAAAGGGAGGCGCCACCCCCTCCTAGTCCAATTCAGACTCAAGGGGGAGGGGGCGCATGGCCTGCCCTGGCAGCCCCTCTCTCTCTCCATTAAGGCCCATCTAGGCCCACTAGTTCCCTGGGGGGGTTCCGGTAACCCTCCGGCACTCCGATTTTCTCCGAAATCATCCGGAACACTTCCGGTGTCCGAATATAGCCGTCCAATATATCAATCTTTATGTCTCGACCATTTCAAGACTCCTAGTCATGTCCGTGATCATATACGGGACTCCGAACAACCTTCGGTACATCAAAACACATAAACTCATGATACCGATTGTCACCGAACGTTAAGCGTGCGAACCCTATGGGTTCGAGAACTATGTAGACATGACCGAGACACGTCTCCAGTCAATAACCAATAGCGGAACCTAGATGCTCATATTGGTTCCTACATATTCTACGAAGATCTTTATCGGTCAAACCGCATAACAACATACGTTGTTTCCTTTGTCATCGGTATGTTACTTGCCCAAGATTCGATCATCGGTATCTCAATACCTAGTTCAATCTCGTTACCGGCAAGTCTCTTTATTCGTTATGTAATACTACATCCCGTAACTAACTCATTAGTCACATTGATTGCAAGGCTTATAGTGATGTGCATTACCGAGAGGGCCCAGAGATACCTCTCCGATACACGGAGTGACAAATCCTAATCTCGATTTGTGCCAACTCAACAAACACCATCGAAGACACCTGTAGAGCATCTTTATAGTCGCCCAGTTATGTTGTGACGTTTGATAGCACACTAAGTGTTCCTCCGATATTCGGGACTTGCATAATCTCATAGTCATAGGAACATGTATAAGTTATGGAGAAAGCAATAGCAGTAAACTAAACGATCATCGTGCTAAGCTAACAGACGGGTCAAGTCAATCACATCATTCTCTAATGACGTGATCCCGTTCATCAAATGACAAGTATTGTCCATGGCTAGGAAACTTAACCATCTTTGATTAACGAGCTAGTCAAGTAGAGGCATACTAGTGACACTCTGTTTGTCTATGTATTCACACATGTACTAAGTTTCCGGTTAATACAATTCTAGCATGAATAATAAACATTTATCATGATATAAGGAAATATAAATAACAACTTTATTATTGCCTCTAGGGCATATTTCCTTCAGTCTCCCACTTGCACTAGAGTCAATAATCTAGTTCACATCGTCATGTGATTTCACACTAATAGTTCACATCTTTGTGTGATTAGTTCACATCTTCATGTGACTAATACCCAAAGGGTTTACTAGAGTCAATAATCTAGTTCACATCGCTACGTGATTAACACCCAAAGAGTGACCATGTTTTGCTTGTGGGAGAAGTTTAGTCTACGGGTCTGCAACATTCAGATCCGTATGTATTTTGCAAATTTCTATGTCTACAATACTCTGCACGGAGCTACTCTAGCTAATTGCTCCTACTTTCAATATGTATCTAGAATCTAGAACAAGACTTAGAGTCATCTAGATTGGTGTAAAAAGCTTGCATCGACGTAACTCTTTACGACAAACTCTTTTATCACCTCCATAACCGAGAAACATTTCCTTAGTCCTCTAAGGATAATTTTGACCGCTGTCTAGTGATCCACTCCTGGATCACTATTGTACCCTCTTGCCAAACTCTTGGTGAGGAACACAATAGGTCTGGTACACAGCATAGCATACTTTATAGAACCTATGGCTGAGGCATAGGGAATGACTTTTCATTCTCTTTCTGTTTTCTGTCGTGGTCGGGTTTTGAGTCTTTACTCAACTTCACACCTTGCAACACAGGCAAGAACTCCTTCTTTGACTGTTCCATTTTGAATTACTTCAAAATCTTGTGAAGGTATGTACTCATTGAAAAATATATCAAGCGTCTTGATCTATCTCTATAGATCTTGATGCTCAATATGTAAGTAGCTTCAGCGAGGTCTTTCTTTGAAGAACTCCTTTCAAACACTCCTTTATGCTTTCCAGAAAATTCTACATCATTTCCGATCAATAATATGTCATTCACATATACTTATCAGAAAGGTTGTAGTGCTCCCACTCACTTTCTTGTAAATACAGGCTTCACCGCAAGTCTGTATAAAACCATATGCTTTGATCACTTTATCAAAGCATATATTCCAACTCCGAGATGCTTGCACCAGTCCATAGATGGATCGCTGGAGCTTGCACACTTTGTTAGCACCTTTAGGATTGACAAAACCTTCTTGTTGCATCGTATACAACTCTTTTTTAAGAAATCCATTAAGGAATGCAGTTTTGACATCCATTTGCCAGATTTCATAAAATGTGGCAATTGCTAACATGATTTGGATAGACTTAAGCATCGCTACGAGTGAGAAAATCTCATCGTAGTCAACATCTTGAACTTGTCGAAGACCTTTTTGCGACAATTCGAGCTTTGTAGATAGTAACACTACTGTAACACCCACGATGCGGCTATATATCCCACGTGTCGAGGCACGACTTAGAGGCATAACCGCATGGTGGTTTAGTCGCAAGTGGGGTAATCTTCACACAATCCCATGTACTGAATAAGAAAGGGATAAAGAGTTGGCTTACAATCGCCACTTCACACAAATAACAAGTTAAACATACATCATCTAGAGTACAATCAAGGTCTGACTACCGAACCAAAATAAAAGAAGAAAACCCCAAACGTTAGATCCTCGATCGTCCCAACTAGGCTCCACTACTGATCAACCAGAAAAGACATAAAACATCGATCAAGATCTTCATCGAGCTCCCACTTGAGCTCGGTTGCGTCACCTGCACTGGTATCATCGGCACCTGCAACTGTTTGGAAGTATCTGTGAGTCACGAGGGCTCAGCAATCTCACACCCACGAGATCAAGACTATTTAAGCTTATGGGTAGGATAGGGTAATGAGGTGGAGCTGCAGCAAGCACTAAGCAAATATGGTGGCTAACATACGCAAAATAAGAGCGAGAAGAGAAGTAACGCAATGATCGAGAAGCTAGAAGTGATCAAGAAGTGATCCTGAAACTACTTACATTCAAGCATAACACAAGACCGTGTTCACTTTCTGTACTCAACCGAAAAGAGACCATCACGGCTACACACGCGGTTGATGCATTTTAATTAAGTTAAGTGTCAAGTTCTCTACAACCGGACATTAACAAATTCCCATCTGCCACATAACCATGGGCACGGCTCTCGAAAGTTTATACCCTGCAGGGGTGTCCCAACTTAGTCCATCACAAGTTCTCACGGTCAACGAAGGATATTCCTTCTCCCGGGAAGACCCGATCAGTCTCGGAATCCCGGTTACAAGACATTTCGACAATGCTAAAACAAGACCAACAAGACCGCCCGATGTGCCGACAATCCCGATAGGAGCTGCACATATCTCGTTCTCAGGGCAACACCAGATGAGCACTCCATACAACTGAAACCAGCCCTCAAGTTTCCCCGAGGTGGCGCTGCAAAGGACTCTAGTTCGGACCAACACTTAGAGAAGCACTGGCCCGGAGGGGTTAAAATAAAGATGACCCTTGGGAACGCGACTCCCAAGGGGAAAAGTATAGGTGGTGGTGAGGCAAATGGTAAAACCAAGGTTGGGCCTTGCTGGAGGAGTTTTATTCAAAGCGAACTGTCAAGGGGTTCCCATAACACCCAACCGCGTAAGGAATGCAAAATCAAGGAATATAACACCGGTATGACGGAAACTAGGGCGGCAAGAGTGGAACAAAACACCAGGCATAAGGTCGAGCCTTCCACCCTTTACCAAGTATATAGATGCTTTAATTAAATAAGAGATATTGTGATATCCCAACATATCCATGTTCCAACATGGAACAAACTTCAGCTTCACCTGCAACTAACAACGCTATAAGAGGGGTTGAGCAAAGTGGTAACTTAGCCAAACAACGGTTTGCTAGGAAAGGTGGGTTAGAGGCTTGACATGGTAATATGAGAGGCATGATATAACAAGTGGTAGGTAGCGCGACATAGCGATAGAACGAACAACTAGAAGCAAAGATAGAAGTGATTTCGAGGGTATGGTCATCTTG
Source organism: Triticum dicoccoides (assembly GCF_002162155.2). Classification (NCBI taxonomy): domain Eukaryota; kingdom Viridiplantae; phylum Streptophyta; class Magnoliopsida; order Poales; family Poaceae; genus Triticum; species Triticum dicoccoides. The sequence goes on from NC_041386.1 coordinate 68,854,718, forward strand.
CCTGAGATCCCGCAAGGAAGAAGAACGAGTCCAAGAAGTAGACGAACGGATGTAGTCGAACGAATCCTCACAACTCCGGAACAAAAGCGAAGCTAATGAGAGAAGCAACCCGGAAAGAAGCAAGCAACATAGTAAACAACTGATACGTCCATTTTTCATCATGCTTTTATATTGATATTTATTGCCTTATGGGCTGTTATTACACATTATGTCACAATACTTATGCCTATTCTCTCTTATTTTACAAGGTTTACATGAAGAGGGAGAATGCCGACAATTGGGATTCTAGGCTGGAAAAGGAGCAAATACTAGAGACCTATTCTGCACAGCTCCAAAAGTCCTGAAACTTCATGGAAGTTATTTCCAGAATATATAAAAAATATTGGGAGAAAGAAGTACCTGAGGGGGCCCACACCCTGGCCACGAGGGTGGGGGGCACGCCCTACCCCCTGGGCGCGCCCCCTGCCTCGTGGGCTCCCCGGTGGCCCTCCGATGCCCATCTTCTGATATATGAGGTCTTTTGTCCGAGAAAAAATAATAAGCAAGCTTTGGGGAAGAAACTCCGTCGCCACGAGGCGGAACCTTGGCGGAACCAATCTAGGGCTCCGGAAAAGCTGTTCTGCCGGGGAAACTTCCCTCCGGGAGAGGGAAATCATTACCGTCGTCATCACCAACGATCCTCTCATTGGGAGGGGGTCAATCTCCATTAACATCTTCACCAGCACCATCTCATCTCAAACCCTAGTTCATATCTTGTATCCAATCTTTGTATCCAAAGTTCAGATTGGTACTTGTGGGTTGCTAGTAGTGTTGATTACTCCTTGTAGTTGATGCTAGTTGGTTTACTTGGTGGAAGATCATATGTTCAGATCCATTATGCATATTAATACCCCTCTGATTATGAACATGAATATTCTTTGTGAGTAGTTACGTTTGTTCCCGAGGACATGGGAGAAGTCTTGCTATAAGTAGTCATGTGAATTTGGTATTCGTTCGATATTTTGATGAGATGTATGTTGTCATCCCTCTAGTGGTGTCATGTGAACATCGACTACATGACACTTCACCATTGTTTGAGCCTAGAGGGAGGCATTGTGAAGTAATAAGTAGATGATGGGTTGCTAGAGTGACAGAAGTTTAAACCCTAGTTTATGCGTTGCTTCGTAAGGGGCTGATTTGGATCCGTATGTTTCATGCTATGGTTAGGTTTACCTTAATACTTCTATTGTAGTTGTAGATGCTTGCAATGGGGGTTAATCATAAGTGGGATGCTTGTCCAAATAAGGAAAGCACTGAAGCACCGGTCCACCCACATATCAGATTATCAAAGTACCAAACGCGAATCATATGAACGTGATGAAAACTAGCTTGACGATAATTCCCATGTGTCCCCGGGAGCGCTTTTCTTCATATAAGAGGTTTGTCCAGGCTTGTCCTTTGCTACAAAAAGGATTGGTCCATCTTGCTGCACCTTATTTACTTTTATTACTTGCTACTCGTTACAAATTACCTTATCACAAAACTATCTGTTACCGATAATTTCAGTGCTTGCAGAGAATACCTTACTGAAAACTGCGTATCATTTCCTTCTGCTCCTTGTTGGTTTTGACACTCTTACTTATCGAAAAGGCTACGATAGATCCCTTACACTTGTGGGTCATCAAGACTCTTTTCTGGCGCCGTTACCGGGGAGTGAAGCGCCTTTGGTAGGTGGAATTTGGTAAGGAAAAATTTATATAGTGTGCTGAAATTTACTCTCACTTGTTACTATGGAAAATAATCCTTTGAGGGGCTTGTTCGGGGTATCTTCACCCCGACCAGTAGAGCAAAGAGTTGCTCCTCAACCTACTGAACCTACTGAAAATGTTTACTTTGAGATTCCTTCGGGTATGATAGAGAAACTGCTAGCTAATCCTTTTGCAGGAGATGGAACATTGCATCCTGATTTACACTTAATCTATGTGGGTGAAGTTTGTGGATTATTTAAGCTTGCAGGTATGCCCGAGGATGTTATCAATAAGAAGGTCTTCCCTTTATCTTTGAAGGTAGAGGCATTGACATGGTATATGCTATGTGATGATATGGGATCATGGGACTACAAGCGATTTAAATTGGAATTTCATCAGAAGTTTTATCTGTCGGTGTCCTGGGAACAGGGGTCCCCAGACTTGCCTGCCTGCGGCCCACGGCGTGGCTGGGATGGCAGGTCTGTACGACCCATCTTCATCGACAAGGCATTCAAGACCCTCGCTAGGGGCCAAGCCTCGTGAGGCGGACGATGCAAGCCCTCCTTAGGAGTGGCCATGCCAGGCAGGCTCGCGAGGGGCAGAGAGATCAAGGTAGGGCAAACCTCGCGATGTCCTCGTGATGTGAGCCATGACGATCGAGACCAGGCGGGCGCCAGCACGCGCAGTGTCCTTGTTTCCTCTTTGGTGCCAATGGGGCAAGCACAGGCACGGAGTACCGAGGCATCAGGCAAAGGTTTCCGTATTGGTGCAACAAGACCAAGACCCGAAGGACGGCAGGACGGAGGTCACCATGGAGCCCAAGACAGCGTCACCACCAGAGCCTTTAGCAGGCGAATACCACCTTTTGTCAGGATAATTTGTACTAGTTGCCCCCTTTCGAATTGGCCGTTGTTGGCTCCCTTCCCGCTCAATATTTGGGGAGAGGACCAGGGCCTATATAAGTAGAACTAGCCTCCATAGTAAAGAGGGGAGGAGAAAAAAGGGAGAAGAGAGCACAAGGGGACGAGAGACAAGTGAGGATCGACCTCATCACAAGTCCACCAAGCATAGGAACACCTCAACCTCAGGAGGCTGTTCTTCCCCTTGTAACTGTTCTTCATCAGCCCAAGAGGCAATCCACCACCACCACACTGGAGTAGGATGTTACGCCATAATGGTGGCCCGAATCAGTATAAATCTTGTGTTTTTCTGTGCTGTGAGTTCGTTGAGTTTGTCTACGAGATCTTAGAGAGCTAGGGCGCGGATCGATAGGGAGAAAACCTTCACACGCACCCCAGTGTTCGAACCTCAAGGGTTTGCTGGATCCGTGATCCGACATTTGGCGCGCCAGGTAGGGGTGCACCAAAGCTTCCTTCCGTCGCTCTGCGCTCCGTTACTTCGCCGTCTCCATGGCAGACACGCGCCGTGCTCATGCCGAGCGCCGGGCTGCCCTCGCCGCCCACATTGCTTAGACGGCTCCCGTCGGTGGGCCGCCTCGTCGTTCCCCGTCGCCTGCCACCAACGCCGCCACCGGCCCGACGGGGAACAAGCAGCAAGCATCCTTGCTGCATCCCTCGGTGCGGCGGGACGGTCGCACCACCACTCCATCGCTGACCCCGGTCGGTTTCTTCTTCCCATGCATGGCGCATGAGCTCCTGCGTACCGTCTGGTCGACGACCTCTACAAGGACTGGCTCGACCGCATCGCTGAGCTTGTCCGCGTCGTAGGGGGCTCCCCTGCGTCGTCCCTCTCTCCGCCTCGCCCTCTGCCAGCTACGGGCGACGTAGCTCACGAGCGCCTCCACCACCTCAGCCCCAAGATGGCGCCCTAGCGCCAAGGCGCGCGGCTCTGCAACGCGACCCGCCGTGTCCTGCGCCCGCACGTGGAGAAGCTGTCAAGAAGTCCCTCGACCGCAACAAAACGCTCTGCCGCTCCTCGCACCACCGTGCCAGGACCGGCTGCTGCGACAAGCCCGCGTGCTACCTATTCCGGCAGGGCGCGGACCCCATCAAGACCAAGCTCCACCCCCAAGGCGGGTCCCGATGACCACAGCTGGCTGCCGCGCCTTCATCCCGAGCTGCATAGCGTCACCTGGCCGGACAAGTTCAAGCCAGATCTGCCTCCTTGCTACGACGGCACCCCCGACCCCGAAGAGTTCTTGCAACTCTATGAGCTGAGCATCGAAGTGGCCAACGGCGACAAGAAGGTCATGGCGAACTGGTTTCCCATGGCTCTCAAGGAAGGCACCCGCTCCTGGCTCCTGAACCCGCCTCCAGGCTCAATCTCCTCCTGGGATGAAATGCGCACCCGCTTCATCGCCAACTTCCAGGGCACTCGCGACCGCCCCCCGGTCGTGGGCGACTTGTGCCGCATCAAGCAACAACCAGGAGAGACCCTGCAGAAGTACATTCATCGCTTCAACAGCGCACGGATCAAGATCCCCAAGGTGACCGACGAAGCCATCATCTCTGCATTCTCTAATGGCGTCCGCGACGTCAAGATGAAGGAGGAGCTCGCCATCCATGAAGAGTTGTGCACAACCCTGGAGCTGTTCAACATCGCAACCAAGTGTGCTAGAGCTGAGGAGGGGCGCCTCTCCCTCCTCGAGCTTCCTGCTGCGGACCCAGAGGAGAAGAAGGCCAAGGCCAAGGACGTGAAGCGCAAGGGAGCAGCCGTGCTTGCAGCGGAACCAGACACCAAGCGTGGCAGAGACCAACCAGAGTCATCCAAGGGCAGCCGTCCGTTCTGCGCCTTCCACAACCTGAACAACCACAACACCAGTGACTGTCAAGAGCTCAGAGCCATTCGCGAAGGGCGCTTCGGTCAATGCCCCGAGCGCGGTGACCGGGGCTACACCGAGGAGGAGGGCGTGGTGGCGGACGCTGGGACGACCGTGGCCCGTGCGAGAAGTGGCACGATCGGCCTCGCGAGGATCGCTGGCAGGATCAGCCTCGCGAGGGCGCCTGGAGGGATCAACCTCGTGAGGATCATCCTCAAGGCAACGCCGGGCTCCCTCCGCTGCCACCACCGCCAAGAAGGAATGATGAACACCATCAGGACGAGGGGGCTGGGGGCTTCCAGGAACCACGTGCTATCGCCTGCATCTTGGGTGGAGCCCAGGCCCCAGCCGTGCATCGTATCTTCAAGCAATTTGCTCGTGAAGTGAATGCAGTCCTCCCCAAGCTCGAAGCCACGCGCCCGCTCAGATGGTCCCAGTGCCCCATTATGTTCAACTCGGCAGACCAGCTCAAGTGTGCAGCTACCGCTGGCACCCTCCCGATGCTCTACTCCCCAGTCATCAGCAACGTGCAAGTTACCAAGACCCTCATTGACGGTGGCGCAGGGCTCATGAAAGTGCAACTATCCCTGGGTGGTTTTGGTAATTCCTAACAACATATAGCTCATTGAGCTAACATTATTCCAAGATCAATATTTCAGGAAAAGCTCAATGAATGGCATGGCATGGATGAGGAAAGTGGATCCCTCAAAATTCTAAGGACAAAAAGTTTGGCTCAAGCTTGAAGCTCAAGACTCTAAATTTTATATTTTAGTGATCCAAGATCACATTGAGTCTATAGGAAAAGCCAATACTATCAAGGAGGGATGAGGTGTTGCTTAATGGCTTGCTTGCTCAAAATGCTTAGTGATATGCTCCAAAACCCTCAACTACCTTCCCACACCCACATATGACCTAAACCAAAAGTCAAACTCGGCCCCACCGATTCTTTCTATCCGGCGCCACCGAGTTTCAAATGTCATAGCCATTGCCACAAACCCTAGGCAAATCGGTCTCACCGATAGGGATCTCGGTCTCACCAAGATGGGATTGTAATCTCTCTGTTTCCCTTCGTAACGTTTTGGTCTTACCGAGATGAGTGATCGGTCCCGCCGAGATTGCAATGTAAACTCTTTGTTTCCCTTTTGTAACATTTCGGTCTCACCGAGATGAGCGAATCGGTCCCACCGAGTTTACCTGACCAACTCTCTGGTTAGCTTATTACCAAAATCGGTCCCACCGAGTTTGTGTAATCGGTCACACCAAGATTACATTATGCCCTAACCCTAACCATATCGGTCCTATCGAGTTGCATCTCAGTCCCACCGAAAATCCTAACTGTCACTAGGTTTGCTGAATCGGTCCGACCGAGTTTAACCATTAGGTCCCACCGAGTTTGGCAAATTGTGTGTAACGGTTAGATTTTGTGTGGAGGCTATATATACCCCTCCACCCACTCTTCATTCGTGGAGAGAGCCATCAGAACATACCTACACTTCCAATACACATTTTCTGAGAGAGAACCACCTACACTTGTGTTGAGGTCAAGATATTCCATTCCAACCATATGAATCTTGATCTCTAGCCTTCCCCAAGTTGCTTTCCACTCAAATCTTCTTTCCACCAAATCCAAATCCTGTGAGAGAGAGTTGAGTGTTGGGGAGACTATCATTTGAAGCACAAGAGCAAGGAGTTCATCATCAACACGCCATTTGTTACTTCTTGGAGAGTGGTGTCTCCTAGATTGGCTAGGTGTCACTTGGGAGCCTCCGAAAAGATTGTGGAGTTGAAACAAGGAGTTTGTAAGGGCAAGGAGATCGCCTACTTCGTGAAGATCTACCGCTAGTGAGGCAAATCCTTCGTGGGCGACGACCGTGATGGAATAGACAAGGTTGCTTCTTGATGGACCCTTCGTGGGTGGAGCCCTCCGTGGACTCGCGCAATCGTTACCCTCCGTGGGTTGAAGTCTCCATCAACGTGGATGTACGATAGCACCACCTATCGGAACCACGACAAAACATCCGTGTCTCCAATTGCGTTTGAATCCTCCAAACCCTTCCCTTTACATTCTTGCAAGTTGCATGCTTTACTTTCCGCTGCTCATATACTCTTTTGCATGCTTGCTTGAATTGTGTAGAGATTGCTTGACTTGTGCTAAGATAGCTAAAATCTGCCAAGAACTAAAATTGGGAAAAGGCTAGATTTTTATTTGGTCAAGTAGTCTAATCACCCCCCTCTAGACATACTTTTGATCCTACAAGTGGTATCAGAGCTTTGGTCTCCATTTGCTTTGATTTCCATAGCTTTTGGTGGCCATAGCCTTGGTTTCACAACCTAGGAGAGTATGGTGTCTAGCGTGGGAAATTATCACCGTAGAGGTCCTTACTTTGATGGCACTAGTTTTGCTAGTTGGAAGCATAAGATGAAAATGCATATTCTTGGACATAACCCCGCCGTTTGGGCTATTGTGTGTATTGGCTTGCAAGGTGAATTCTTTGATGGGAAAGAACCAAACCGTGAAGCTACCGCGGAAGAGTTGAAGATGCTGCAATACAACACTCAAGCTTGTGATATCCTCTTCAACGGATTGTGCCCCGAAGAATTCAACAAAATCAGCCGTCTTGAGAATACAAAGGAAATTTGGGATACTTTGATTGATATGCACGAAGGTACCGGCTCCGTCAAGGAATCCAAATTGGATGTGCTTCAAAGTCAACTTGACAAGTTAAAAATGAAGGATGGTGAAGGTGTCGCTGAAATGTACTCTAGGCTTGCTCTTATCACAAATGAGATTGCCGGCTTAGGGAGTTAAGAGATGACTGATAGATTCATCATCAAGAAGATCCTAAGAGCCTTGGATGGAAAATATGATACGGTGTGCACATTGATCCAAATGATGCCAAATTACAAAGATCTCAAGCCAACGGAAGTCATCGGAAGAATTGTTGCTCATGAGATGTCACTCAAGGATAAAGAGGAACTTCACAACAAATCAAGTGGTGCTTACAAAGCCTCATGTGAAGCCCCCACATCATCGAGTGAGAAACAAACCTTCAATGAAGAATTGAACTTAATAGCGAAGAACTTCAACAAGTTCTACAAGAGTAGAAGCAAAGAGAGAAGCTCCAAGTCAAGGTCCTACAATGACAAAAGATCTTCTAGTCGAGAGCGAAACTGCTACAATTGTGGAAGGCCCGGACACTATTCCAATGAGTGTACGGCCCCCTACAAGAGAAGAGAAGATTCTCCCAAGAGAAGAAGTAGAAGAGAAGAATCACCATCTAGAGAAAGAAGGAGTAGAGATGATCGTTATGAACGAAGACCCTCATGGAGAAGCAAGGATTCGGAAAGAAAGGACAGGTCATCAAGGAGCTACACAAAACGAAGACATCAAGCTCATGTTGGTGAATGGGTATCCGGCTCTGACTCCGACAACCACTCCGAGAGAAGCTATCACTCCGACTCCGAATATACTCAAGATGAAGGTGTTGCCGGTTTAGCACTTGTGACAACCAACTCCTACGACATATTTGACTCACCAAATGAAGGAGTTGGAACATGCTTCATGGCTAAAGGCCCAAAGGTATCACACCCCGAGTATGTTGATTTCAATAGTAATGAAGATGACTTGTTAGGTGATGATGATTTACTTGTTGACAACTCTAGTGATGAATACTATGATGAAACATCAATTAATCATGCTAATCAAGATAAAACGAATGACAATGATAAGGAGAAGATTGAGTCTCTAACTAAAGAACTAAACACTCTTAAGTTAGCTCATGAAACTATCTTAGGAGATCATCGAGAACTTTTAAGGACTCGTGAGAAATTGCGCTTTGAAAAGCTCAACCTTGAGCAAGAGCATGAGTTCTTAAAAGCAATCAATGATGATCTTCGTAAGAAAAGTTCTTCTTACATTGCCAAGCGTTTACTCTTATCCAGTTACATGCCTCAAGTCAAGTCTAGTAACAAGAACAAGAAAGATTCTTCCTCTAGTAGTAACAATAATCATGCTAAATCCAATATTGTTGCTTCTAGTAGTTCTCTTGATTCCACTAATGATTCTCTTAGCCAAGTTACACTTGAGCAAGAAAATAGCTTATTGAAGGGAATTATAGAGAAAGGTGTTTACAAGAGCCTTGCCGGAAGTAAGCAATTCGAGGAAATTGTACGCAAGCAAGGAAGGCACCGGAAGAATCAAGGTGTTGGTTTTGAACGAAAGTTCAATGCCAATGGAGTTGAGTGGGAAGAAGATCAATACCCCAAGATGAAGTTTGTTCCTCAACAAGAGAAGTATGATCCTACTTCTCTCAAAGGGACACAAGCTCAAGATGATCTTCCACCACAAGACCACAAGCAAAAAGGCAAGGACAAGCTTCAAGAGGAAATTGATGCATTTGAAGAAGCTCCTAAGGCCTTGGTCAAGTGGGTTCCCAAGACTACTTCAAGTTCCACCTCATCAAGTACAACTACAACACCGAGGATTCCCATCAAGATGGTGTGGATCCCGAAGAAGAAGAACTAGAGAGTTCTTGAGGGTGACTCCGCCAACATACTTCACTCTTATCATCTTGGCAAAAACAAGTGCAATCAACTTCCACATCTTGCACTAGTTCAAGGAGTCACAAACCCTCTTGTTGTTAAGACAAGGGACAAGGTAACCTAAAAGCTTTCATAGACATCATCTTGTGTGTGCATCACTCTACGTCTATGGATATCCTTGTTTGTTCATTATGGGACTAACCCGTGTTGGTATTGAAAGTGCAACTCACTCCAATAGATAGCTTCAAATGATCTACATCAACATTGAGCATCCACATCTTCAACATCTACATGAAGTCATCATCGACAAAACCCAAGGTTAGTTCATCCCTCTTAGGGGGGATCTCACATCTAGGGGGAGCTTTACTCTAAGAATTGAGCTAGAGCAACTCTAATGGTGTAAACACAACAAATGCTTTATGTAAAAGTGGTAACCCCACTTGTGCTTAAACGATGAGTATGACCTATGATCAAATGTTCTCATTTGACTCCTAAGTCAATATACTCATATATAGATGACCTAGTCATCGCCAATTGTTTGATAGATGCTAGAATTGGTTGTGCATGCTTTGCCACATATTTCAATTGCCATTTTATTGTGTGAGCATGTTGATTGCATATTTTACTCATTCGAGGACATCCACTTGTTGTTTTGATTGATTGGTTTTCTTTTCTTTTGCCAAGTGGATGGACAAGAATGCCTAAGAACCCTCTCTAGCTATCTATGCTTTTCTTGTCTCAAACTCTATTCATGCTACATCACAAAATTTGATCAAGTCAGATTCGAACCACTCTGTGTGAGGAGCACTCAGAGTCCCCGATTCGTCATAGACTTAAACTTCCAAAACTTCTTTGTGCATTTCGGTCTGACCGATTCATCCATTTCGGTCATACCGAGATCACTAAGTCGATCTAGGTTTTCAATCTCGGTGCAACCGATTTGAACCTTTCGGTCACATCGAGTTTCAGTAACTGCTTGCAGTTATGAATCTCAGTGCCACCGAGTTGTTCCACTCGGTCACACCGACAAGGTCGGGCTATATATACTCACGGGCAAATTTTTGGAAATTTCTCCGAAACCCCTTCGCCCGCGCATAGCTCGCTCTGCCTCCTGGGTCTCCGGATCGTCCTCCTTGTCGCCAGCCGCCTCTTGTCGCTGGTCTCCGCCGCCGTCAACGGAATTCTTCCCCGCCGTTGCCGCCGTAGCGAGTTCATGTCACATCCCTAGCTTCTGGTAATGCACTAGGCTAGACCTCATGTGAGCATCATGTTTTATTTCAAATGAAATTTGAATTGAGGAATTTTCAAAGCCTTAGAAACCTTCTAAAAATGATCAACATTAAAATCTCCTCAAAGAAGTCCAAAAAAATGTTCCTCTTAGTCTCTGAAAATATTGCAAAGAGGTAAAACTCAAAACAATATTTTTGGTATCTCAGAGTTAATTATTTTGGGCCATTTGAATTAATCCAATAACTATTTGCTTTGGATTTATATTTAATATATATTAAATATGACTCCAAATAATTCTGGAAGTTGTGAGTGGCTTTGTATATATTTTAGCAAGCCACATAAAACCCTACAGAATTTATTAAAATGATTTAGTGTCTAAAACTAAATCAAAACAAACTACAGAAAAAAAACAGAAATAAAAGACAGAGGAGAGAAATCTCACCTGGACTTACCTCTGCAGCCCACCAGGCCCACCTGGCCAGCCCAGCCCATCTCCACCCCCCCTGTCGTCTTCCTCCCTGCCAGGAGGACAGACACCGCGACGCCGCCGCGCGCGCCACCTCCTGCTTCCCCTGGCCACCTCCTGCTTCCTCCCCGAGCCCTCTAGCGACGCCACGGAGTCGTCCCCGACCGCTATCCCTCTCTCTGCTCGCTCTGGCTCTCTCCCTCTCTCGATTTGGAGCACCACCGAGAGCCACCGGAGGACGCCGCCGTCGCATCCATAGCCACCGGCCACCCCTCGCCCTTCCGATGAGCTCAGGAGCTCCGTCCCGACCCCATGGAGCTGCACACTGACGCACGCGACCAGAGGAGGCCCCAGTCGACCGGAGCATCGTCGTCTTCATCGCCACGGCCGGCGATCGCCGCCGTTCGATTCACCGCCGACAGGACGTCCCCGAGCCCACTTAGCGTCTCGTCCGACTCCCCGTGAGCTCCTTTTCTCTTCCCCTCACTCCGCGCACTTGATTTCGTCCCCTAGCTCCATCTTCCACCACGGCCGAAGCTCGCCGCCGCCGTGCCTCATCGCCGTCGTGGCCAGAGCCACTGTGGCTCGAAGCCGGGCACACCACCGTGCTCCACACCTCACCAGGAGCACGTAGCACGCACCAACGCCTCCCCTAGCGCCCTGCATCGCCTAACCCGTCGTTGGCCGAACTCCGGCCGCCGCCTCCCTCGCCGCTGCCGACGCCACAGCCAACCCCAACTCCTCTGGCTTGCTCCATTGGATGCGCACGAGCTCGAGCTCCCTGTAGAACCCCTCCGCGCGTCGAATGGGCGCCGGAGCAGCCATTCCGGCGAGCCACCGCCGCGTCTGGTCGTTGCCGGCGGTTAGACGCCGGTGGATTAGCCGGGTTGACCAGGGATTTGACCCCCCTGGGTCACTGACGTGTGGGCCCGTCCCCTGCTAACCTTTGGTTAAGTTAATAACTAAGTTTAATTAAGCCACTGACTCACTGACATGCGGGCCCGGGCCGACTAATTAAACTAGGTTAGGTTTAAGTTATATTAGGATTAGCCGTAGTCACTGACCAGTGGGCCCCACTGGTCAGGTTTGACCCGAGCCAGCCCAGTTGACTCTGCTGACGTCACAGTGACATGGTGCTGACGCCATAATTCATTTTCTGGAATTATTTTAATTCTAAATATTCAGGAAATTTCAGAAAATGCTCTAAACTTCAATAAATCATAGAAAATTAACCGTAACTCCAAATTAAATAATTTATATATGAAAAATTATCAGAAAAATTCAAGGAATCCATATGTACCATTTTCGTGCATGTTAGAACAACTTATAGCTGCTGTTTAGCACAAATCAATTAAATGGCATTTGAATAATCACATATGGAGTTTGAATTTGAATCTTGTATTCAAACCAACTTCATTTAATCTGTTGCTAGTTGCATTAGCCCAAAACACATTCATTTTGCCATGTCATGATCATGCATCATATTGTGCATTGCATTGATTGTGTTCCCTTCTGTGTTGCCGGTATTTGTCCCCTCTCGATAGACGTGATACCGATGATGTGATCGTTGACACTGATGAAGACTCAATGTTATCTTCAGAAGTGCCAGGCAAGCAAAACCCCCTTGTTCATTCCGATACAATCCCACTCTCTCGCTCCTGCTCTCTTTTACTGCATTAGGACAACACCGATTCAACTGTTACATGCTGCGGTAGTTGAACCCCTTTATCCTCTGCATGACCTGTCATTGCCACAGTAAATAGATGAAACCCACTAGCATGAGTAAGAGTTGTTTGAGCCCTGTTGTGCCTACTCATTCATGTTTGTTTGTCATGCCTGCTACTGCTTAGAGTTGAGTCAGGTCTGATTCATCGGGGATGAATTAGAGGTGTGTGAACATGTCCTACTGTGTGTGAGCTAAGTGTGTGAACACGATTTGGTAAAGGTAGCGGTGAGAGGCCATGTAGGAGTACATGGTGGGTTGTCTCATTGAAGCCGTCCTCAGGAACTGAGTTCTGTGTTTGTGATCCATGATTCAGCTACTACCATACATTGGGCCCTGAAATATGACCCCGCTCGACTTCTTATTCACCCTTGTCCTCTGTCCAGGAGTTGCAAGTAGTTTCTGGTGTTTGTAGTATGCTGGAGGCCGTGGACAGCGCTGACCGGAGGGGTGGGCTGTGATGCGGTAGGCACGTGGCACGGTGTACCGGGCGCCCGTTTGGTGTCTCGGGAACCCTGTTCACATCGTTTGGGGCTGTGAGCGAAACTCCGGCCGGATCTCCTCATGGATGGAACCCGAATAGGCGATAAACCTGGACTAGAGACTTGAGTGTTTAGGTAGGTCATGGTCTACACCCACGTCGGCTTTCGCTTGAAGTCTGCCGAGCACATGTCGTGTGCAGACGCTAAGTGGTGGAAACATGTATGAAGAAGTACACCCCTGCAGGGTTATCATCATCTATTCGAATAGCCGTGTCCGCGGAAAAGGACTTCTGGGTTGCTTATATCAGTTCATAGACAAGTGAAAGTGGATACTCTAAAATACGCAAGATAAGCGTGAGTGCTATGGATGGCGTTCTCGTAGGGAGACGGGAGCGGTTCCATAGTGGTGTATTGATATGGTGAATATGTGGACTCGTGTGCGCCACCTCAAAAGAGTTACTTGCAGTCGTAGTTCAAGATAGCCACCGAGTCAAAGCTGGCTTGCTGCAGTTAAACCCCACCATCCCCTTGTTGATAATGATGCATATGTAGTTAGTTCTGATGTAAGTCTTGCTGGGTACATTTGTACTCACGTTTGCCTATTTTATGTTTTTGCAGAGAGACTTCGGTCTCACTAGTAGTTTCGCGTGGACTTCGACGTTTAGCTTGTTACCTCAGCTACGATCTTGTGCCCCGGCAGGATCTGGTAGATAGTCAGGCTTCTCAGCCTTTTTTTTCAGTTATAGATGTGTGTACCCAGACATGATAGCTTCCGCTTGTGCTTTGATTTGTATGCTCTGATTGTTGGGTCATGAGACCCATGTTTGTAATATCTCGCTCCTCGGAGCCTATTGAATAAATTACTTGAGTCGTAGAGTCATGTTGTGATGCCATGTTGTATTTGCACATATCGAGCATATTGTGTGTATGTTATTGAAATGCTTGGTATGTGTGGGATCTGACCATCTAGTTGTTTATCTTTAGTAGCCTCTCTTACGGGGAAATGTCTCCTAGTGTTTCCACCGAGCCATGGTAGCTTGCTACTGCTCCGGAACACTTAGGCTGGCCGGCATGTGTCCTTCTTCGTTCCTGTGTCTGTCCCTTCGGGGAAATGTCACGCGATGAATACCGGAGTCTTGTTAGCCCGCTACAGCCCGGTTCACCGGAGTCCTGCTAGTCCAGTGCTACAGCCTGGATTCACTCGCTGATGACCGACACGTTCGATGCTGGGTCATGGATGCCTGTCCCTGTAAGTCTGTGCCACTTTGGGTTTACGACTAGCCATGTCAGCCCGGGCTCCTTATCATATGGATGCTAGCGACACTGTCATATACGTGTGCCAAAAGGCGCAAACGGTCCCGGGCAAAGGTAAGGCGACACCCGTGGGAATACCGTGCGTGAGGCCGCAAAGTGATATGAGGTGTTACATGCTAGATCGATGTGGCATTGAGTCGGGGTCCTGACAGCGTTGGTATCAGAGCTTGACTGCCTGTAGGTTACCAAGCCAAACTGGTCGAAGTTGAGTCTAGAAATTCTTTAGTTATATAAGGGAATTGATTGTGGGATGGAACGTAAGGCTCTTTTTACTCCTTATACCTCATGCCCTTCTGATCTGAGTCATCTTATCTTTCCTACGGGGTTAAGAAACTAGGATTTCTCTTCTTTCTATCAGGATCACGTATTACTAGTCCGTAGACTTATAAGATTGTTCGATTTAAGCTTGAGTCCAGTTCCTACTACTTTTGTATGTTAACTGATGATCTCGAAACCTTGATATTGTTCTTCTGAGTGGTTATGCCACCATTTTTTGTGATTGTCTCAAATCTTTTGAGCATTTACAGCCATTATGCTGTCCGAGTCATCCCAGGTTTCTAAATAGTCTGAAGCATTTGCAAAATCCCTTCCTCCCGTTCCGATGTTCCTTTGGGCCAGATTAACCACACTAATCGGTGAGTTGAGGTACTTTGTTACCTCGGCGTATATGTTGGAGATATTATTATGACCCTAGGTGTCTTAGGGGATCATCTAGTAATTTAGCTATGATTTGTGTTCCCAGTGTGATGATTCTGGCCATCATTCTCGAAAGCATCCCGTGATGCTACTTAGTAATAGGTATTCTGTTCCTGGGTTCTTGAACCCGAGATTCACTCTACCTACTTCATGTTGATAGTAATTGCTAGCGCCTTTAGGATATTAGTAACCTTTGCGATAGTCCTTGAAGTCCGTGGTATCTTCTTCTTCCAAATACCATGAACTACTTATGGCAGAAGTTCCTCGTTGAACTGAAATATCACAACAGGATTATTCTTGAGGAGTTCTCCGTTCATAAATCGTGACTCTGCCAGTTCTACCTTTCTGCATGGGTTATCCGGAAGAAATATGTTGAACTTGGTTCGACATACTAATCTATGCATCCACAACTCAGAAAATTATATGTTCCTTTGAGTTGTTCTCTTTAGTTGCATTCTGACCCTCGTCTATCAATTGATAGTCAAGAGTATGCGTGCGTTCGTTTATCGATGCCTATTACTCTTGTGGTCCGTCAAGCCATTCTATCACAGAATGACTAGGAGAAACAAACTCCAGTACCTCTTCCATATCTAGGATTGGGTCAAAGCAATTGTGCTCCGCAGATCAAAATGCCAGCCCAGCTTTTGGTTCTGTTCTACCTTGGAGTATTACCCCCTTTATGTCAGAATTGTCATGAGAACTGCACCAACTCTCATGAATTTTGATGTAGTGATACTTCTCACCATCATTACTCATTCCTCGGTTCCGTGTGGTTATAACCGGAATGTCGACAAGTGAATCGTGATGTGTGAAATCAATACGCCTAGCAACCTCGTTGCTGGGTAGTTAAAGGACAATAATTTCATTCTTACCGTGTTGGTTTTGAATCATCATTCTAAGGTTGATCATGCTACCTAGTCCATTCTCCTGGTTCACTCCTCGATCGATGAGTTAGGATTATTTCAAATCCTTGCTCTATTGATCATATCGTCTTGCCCTGAAAAGCAAGATTGTTCTCGAGCTTAGTAACATACCGGTGGTTCGTGATTTTCTGAATATCTTCTCAGAAGTATTACCAGGTTGTCACCTGACCGCTATGTTGAGTTCGTGATCAAGTTGGTTTATTCCTGTAAACCACCCCTTCTCCAAGAATCCGTGTTGGATACCCTGAGCTAGTTGGATAAGCTAAACAACAACTTGGAGAGTTGGAAGATAAAAGCTTGTCCGACTTAGTTCATGTTAAGGGATATCTTTTTGTGTGTGTGTGTGTGTGTGTTGAAGAAAGATGATATCTTCATCAATTGGTCCTTGTGAACAATTGTTGGATCTATTATCTTACCCAAACCTTTGATTGAGTATGGGCTATCATCCAATCAGACCAGAACCAACGATATTCGTAATGTTGTCTTACTCGTGGTTGATCCCTCGAGCATACACCATTATATCTTTTGGGTCTGACCAATGCTATCACTTGTTCACTTAACTATGGAATTCCTTTTAAAAGGAAACCCAGATGAATTGTTGTTGTGCCCATTGACAACATCCTTGTCTTCTTCATAATTTTGCTGAACATTAAGCTAGTATTGGAAACTTTTGAAAGCATTTGTTCATGCTAGCTCATGAAGCATATGTTCGGATGTAAGAAGTGACTTCCTCTAGTTCATGTGCATTTGATGCAAGTTGCCGCCGTGGACTCGAGAAAGTCAATGTTGCTTCCTCTGGAATCATCGCAAGTCAGTCATGCACACGTGCGAAGTATTCTGTGGTCTGGAGACTTGCAACCTTCATTCCATACGTGTATCCTAGCACACCAAGCCACTGACTGATTTGTTCAAGGAGAAGGAGTATCTTCATAAGAGCTAATCCGGGCTTAATCAAGAACTTTGATATCCTCGATGATGGTTCCCAACCAGAACTCGGTAGTGTTTATTATAAGACTACCATGTGGTCGTGCTTGTCTGGGACAACATGTTCACATGTTTGTAGCAGAACCAGCTCATGTTTTGGAGCTTGCTATCGTAGTTCATTTCCCGAGAATCTCGCAACGTCATCTCGTTGATTTGTGTTGCAAACTTTCATTTTTCTTCCTAGACTCGATGAGTCTGGAATATCCTGACACCAACCAGATCTGAATCTCAGGCAGATATGATGGTTGGAACATTTCCCCAAGAACTATAATATTGGTTCCTCGATAACTGGTAAAGTGGATGTCGTGGCCAGCACCACCCAGCCGAAAGACCTATTATTGTAGTATCTTGATTGAAGAAGTTGGCCACCTCCCCATAAGGATTTCGTAGGATTTACCTCCGTAACTGTTCCTTATGGATTCTATTGCTCCCGAAGTCCGACCTTTTACTTGATGTTCTAGTTATCAAACCATATCTATGAATGGGATACACTAGCACATCAAGGAGAACATTAGAAGCGGAGTGCGAAATGTCTCTCGGTCGATCATCCAGATTTTATTTCCTTGGCCTCGCTAAGGTGAAATCTGAGAAAGTGTTATCTTTCTTTGCATCTGCATCATCCATCATCATTCATCATGGTAGCAAGTTGTGTTGCCAGGATCCTTGACATGGATGTTGGTAAAACCTTGATGAATATGAAAATGCTCAAGTTCTTGAGAGCACGCTCAAGCGCTAGGTGTTATCATCGACGCTAACTGGGATTCCTCTAAGTTTCCTCGGCAATGCTATGACCTTTTCAACCAGTGAATTAACTCTCTAGTGTTGGGTTCTTCCCCAGTTACCAGAATCATTCCCAGCATTTGCATTTTGTTCCCAGCTTGCACCGCCAATGTGCCATTCTACCATGGGTCTCTTCCATTTCCGGTGGTAAGCAAATTCATCCATTACGTTGTCTTCAACAAGGTAATCCACATCATCCAAGTCCGAGTATGCCATTCTACCGACCCCCCTCCAAACGATCGGTCGAGAATTGCCTTAGGTTGGTTTAAAGAGTCTCAATGATCTCTGAATCAAAGGTAATTCTTTTTGCCACTTAAGGGGATATTTCTATGAGTCACCTTCCCTAAGGTGCATCGTTATGGTATTATGGAAACTCAACTCTTCGCTATGTTGACAACCGTTCACCACCCTCTTAAGCCTGAAATTGTTGTCTACCTAGTGAACCCTCGTCATCTGTTCCACTCCATCCCTCTAGAGGTGTGCTTCGTCTCTCAGCTCGAGAGATGTTGTTATGTCTCATTCCGTGGGTTAATCCTGAGTTGTTCGACCTTCGAGAGGAACAATTCTTTTAGGGTCTTTCCTTTCCTCTCGTTGTCATGTTAGCTGGAGTTCTCAGAGCAAGACTTCGAGACAATGATGGTGGACGAATCAACGTCCATTTGAAGTGCAACTGGATCGTGAAGATTATACTAGTCTGCGTTACCCCTTCACCTTACCCTACGCTTGAATCTCGAGACGAGATTCTTGTTTAGTGGGGGTGAGTTGTCACATCCCTAGCTTCTGGTAATGCACTAGGCTAGACCTCATGTGAGCATCATGTTTTATTTCAAATGAAATTTGAATTGAGGAATTTTCAAAGCCTCAGAAACCTTCTAAAAATGATCAACATTAAAATCTCCTCAAAGAAGTCCAAAAAAATGTTCCTCTTAGTCTCTGAAAATATTGCAAAGAGGTAAAACTCAAAACAATATTTTTGGTATCTCAGAGTTAATTATTTTGGGCCATTTGAATTAATCCAATAACTATTTGCTTTGGATTTATATTTAATATATATTAAATATGACTCCAAATAATTCTGGAAGTTGTGAGTGGCTTTGTATATATTTTAGCAAGCCACATAAAACCCTACAGAATTTATTAAAATGATTTAGTGTCTAAAACTAAATCAAAACAAACTACAGAAAAAAAACAGAAAAAAAGACAGAGGAGAGAAATCTCACCTGGACTTACCTCTGCAGCCCACCAGGCCCACCTGGCCAGCCCAGCCCATCTCCACCCCCCCTGTCGTCTTCCTCCCTGCCAGGAGGACAGACACCGCGACGCCGCCGCGCGCGCCACCTCCTGCTTCCCCTGGCCACCTCCTGCTTCCTCCCCGAGCCCTCTAGCGACGCCACGGAGTCGTCCCCGACCGCTATCCCTCTCTCTGCTCGCTCTGGCTCTCTCCCTCTCTCGATTTGGAGCACCACCGAGAGCCACCGGAGGGCGCCGCCGCCGCATCCATAGCCACCGGCCACCCCTCGCCCTTCCGATGAGCTCAGGAGCTCCGTCCCGACCCCATGGAGCTGCACACTGACGCACGCGACCAGAGGAGGCCCCAGTCGACCGGAGCATCGTCGTCTTCATCTCCACGGCCAGCGATCGCCGCCGTTCGATTCACCGCCGACAGGACGTCCCCGAGCCCACTTAGCGTCTCGTCCGACTCCCCGTGAGCTCCTTTTCTCTTCCCCTCACTCCGCGCACTTGATTTCGTCCCCTAGCTCCATCTTCCACCACGGCCGAAGCTCGCCGCCGCCGTGCCTCGTCGCCGTCGTGGCCAGAGCCACTGTGGCTCGACGCCAGGCACACCACCGTGCTCCACACCTCACCAGGAGCACGTAGCACGCACCAACGCCTCCCCTAGCGCCCTGCATCGCCTAACCCGTCGTTGGCCGAACTCCGGCCGCCGCCTCCCTCGCCGCTGCCGACGCCACAGCCAACCCCAACTCCTCTGGCTTGCTCCATTGGATGCGCACGAGCTCGAGCTCCCTGTAGAACCCCTCCGCGCGTCGAATGGGCGCCGGAGCAGCCATTCCGGCGAGCCACCGCCGCGTCTGGTCGTTGCCGGCGGTTAGACGCCGGTGGATTAGCCGGGTTGACCAGGGATTTGACCCCCCTGGGTCACTGACGTGTGGGCCCGTCCCCTGCTAACCTTTGGTTAAGTTAATAACTAAGTTTAATTAAGCCACTGACTCACTGACATGCGGGCCCGGGTCGACTAATTAAACTAGGTTAGGTTTAAGTTATATTAGGATTAGCCGTAGTCACTGACCAGTGGGCCCCACTGGTCAGGTTTGACCCGAGCCAGCCCAGTTGACTCTGCTGACGTCACAGTGACGTGGTGCTGACGCCATAATTCATTTTCTGGAATTATTTTAATTCTAAATATTCAGGAAATTTCAGAAAATGCTCTAAACTTCAATAAATCATAGAAAATTAACCGTAACTCCAAATTAAATAATTTATATATGAAAAATTATCAGAAAAATTCAAGGAATCCATCTGTACCATTTTCATGCATGTTAGAACAACTTATAGCTGCTGTTTAGCACAAATCAATTAAATGGCATTTGAATAATCACATATGGAGTTTGAATTTGAATCTTGTATTCAAACCAACTTCATTTAATCTGTTGCTAGTTGCATTAGCCCAAAACACATTCATTTTGCCATGTCATGATCATGCATCATATTGTGCATTGCATTGATTGTGTTCCCTTCTGTGTTGCCGGTATTTGTCCCCTCTCGATAGACGTGATACCGATGATGTGATCATTGACACTGATGAAGACTCAATGTTATCTTCAGAAGTGCCAGGCAAGCA
Organism: Triticum dicoccoides; assembly: GCF_002162155.2. Taxonomy (NCBI): domain Eukaryota; kingdom Viridiplantae; phylum Streptophyta; class Magnoliopsida; order Poales; family Poaceae; genus Triticum; species Triticum dicoccoides. The sequence continues at coordinate 68,875,224 of NC_041386.1, forward strand.
AAACCCCCTTGTTCATTCCGATACAATCCCACTCTCTCGCTCCTGCTCTCTTTTACTGCATTAGGACAACACCGATTCAACTGTTACATGCTGCGGTAGTTGAACCCCTTTATCCTCTGCATGACCTGTCATTGCCACAGTAAATAGATGAAACCCACTAGCATGAGTAGGAGTTGTTTGAGCCCTGTTGTGCCTACTCATTCATGTTTGTTTGTCATGCCTGCTACTGCTTAGAGTTGAGTCAGGTCTGATTCATCGGGGATGAATTAGAGGTGTGTGAACATGTCCTACTGTGTGTGAGCTAAGTGTGTGAGCACGATTTGGTAAAGGTAGCGGTGAGAGGCCATGTAGGAGTACATGGTGGGTTGTCTCATTGCAGCCGTCCTCAGGAACTGAGTTCTGTGTTTGTGATCCATGATTCAGTTACTACCATACATTGGGCCCTGAAATATGACCCCGCTCGACTTCTTATTCACCCTTGTCCTCTGTCCAGGAGTTGCAAGTAGTTTCTGGTGTTTGTAGCTTACTAGAGGCCGTGGACAGCGCTGACCGTAGGGGTGGGCTGTGATGCGGTAGGTACGTGGCACGGTGTACCAGATGCCCGTTTGGTATCTCGGGAACCCTGTTCACATCGTTTGGGGCTGTGAGCGAAACTCCGGCCGGATCTCCTCATGGATGGAACCCGAATAGGCGATAAACCTGGACTAGAGACTTGAGTGTTTAGGTAGGTCGTGGTCTACACCCACGTCGGCTTTCGCTTGAAGTCTAGCGAGCACATGTCGTGTGCAGACGCTAAGTGGTGGAAACATGTATGAAGAAGTACACCCCTGCAGGGTTATCATCATCTATTCGAATAGCCGTGTCCGCGGAAAAGGACTTCTGGGTTGCTTATATCAGTTCATAGACAAGTGAAAGTGGATACTCTAAAATACGCAAGATAAGCGTGAGTGCTATGGATGGCGTTCTCGTAGGGAGACGGGAGCGGTTCCATAGTGGTGTATTGATATGGTGAATATGTGGACTCGTGTGCGCCACCTCAAAAGAGTTACTTGCAGTCGTAGTTCAAGATAGCCACCGAGTCAAAGCTGGCTTGCTGCAGTTAAACCCCACCATCCCCTTGTTGATAATGATGCATATGTAGTTAGTTCTGATGTAAGTCTTGCTGGGTACATTTGTACTCACGTTTGCCTATTTTATGTTTTTGCAGAGAGACTTCGGTCTCACTAGTAGTTTCGCGTGGACTTCGACGTTTAGCTTGTTACCTCAGCTACGATCTTGTGCCCCGGCAGGATCTGGTAGATAGTCAGGCTTCTCAGCCTTTTTTTTCAGTTATAGATGTGTGTACCCAGACATGATAGCTTCCGCTTGTGCTTTGATTTGTATGCTCTGATTGTTGGGTCATGAGACCCATGTTTGTAATATCTCGCTCCTCGGAGCCTATTGAATAAATTACTTGAGTCGTAGAGTCATGTTGTGATGCCATGTTGTATTTGCACATATCGAGCATATTGTGTGTATGTTATTGAAATGCTTGGTATGTGTGGGATCTGACCATCTAGTTGTTTATCTTTAGTAGCCTCTCTTACGGGGAAATGTCTCCTAGTGTTTCCACCGAGCCATGGTAGCTTGCTACTGCTCCGGAACACTTAGGCTGGCCGGCATGTGTCCTTCTTCGTTCCTGTGTCTGTCCCTTCGGGGAAATGTCACGCGATGAATACCGGAGTCCTGTTAGCCCGCTACAGCCCGGTTCACCGGAGTCCTGCTAGTCCAGTGCTACAGCCTGGATTCACTCGCTGATGACCGACACGTTCGATGCTGGGTCATGGATGCCTGTCCCTGTAAGTCTGTGCCACTTTGGGTTTACGACTAGCCATGTCAGCCCGGGCTCCTTATCATATGGATGCTAGCGACACTGTCATATACGTGTGCCAAAAGGCGCAAACGGTCCCGGGCAAAGGTAAGGCGACACCCGTGGGAATACCGTGCGTGAGGCCGCAAAGTGATATGAGGTGTTACATGCTAGATCGATGTGGCATTGAGTCGGGGTCCTGACAGTTCATCACCGAACTAGGGTATGGACTCGATCACAGTGCTATCCCCGTCCGATTCCTAGCACATTGTGTTCATTATGATTCTTACCACGATTGAAATGATCTTATCCAGTCAAAACATTCCGTAGATTAGAGTTGAATTGAAAATTTAGGGTTAGGTTTCTGCCGAAAGCATCTCGGACCCACCGAGTTATGGAACTCAGTACCACCGATTCGGCTCAGGCCATTGCACATGTAATTTTCGGTCTGACCGAGAATTGCAAATCGGTGTGACCGAGTTCAGGACTTTGTGAAACCCTAGCAGTCTCGGTGCCACCGAACTGTGACTCGGTCTGACCGAGTTCACTAGTTTAGGTTCCAACAGCTGCTTCGGTATCACCGAGTTTACAAATCGGTTGATCCGAAATGCTTTCTGTGGAAAATTAAAACTAAGTTTTTGACTCATTCTCTTGCAAAAACCTCTGCATTTTGTGATGCTCATCCACTCTATCTCATCTATATCTATTCACAGGGTCTGCTGTCAGTGTTTGCAATATGTCTGATCAGAGTGACAGCCAGAACAGGTCAGAGGAGCAGGTTCACCTGAGTGAGGGCACTAGTCCCTCTAGCAGTTCAGATGATGGTAGCAGGAGCACTCCCAGCAACTTGCCCAAAGTTGCCACCAGAACAAGGAAGAAGAAAACTTCAGAGTCTGAGGATGAAGACTATGTGGCAGTTGAGGATGAGGCCACTTCCAAGAAGAAAGTGGTTAAGAAGGAATATAGCACTGCTGCTGCCACCAAGACAGGCATGAAGCAAAAGGTTCCTGCAAAGAGAATTCCAATGTCTAAGGCCAGAGCATCTACTCAAGTCCCTTTGGGATCTGAACCCAAAGAGGCTGCTGCAGAAGGGAAGAAGAGGAAGGAGAGGATCAAAAATACCACTGCTAGAGTGCTTGGGAGATCCTCAATCATGAGAGATTCTGAAGAGGAAGAGGAAGAAGAGGTTGCTGCACCAGCACCTAAGGCCCAGAAGCTTATGGGTGATGCTATCAAGACAGGGGCTGCTTCATCAAAGCCCAAAGAAGCACCCAAAGCAGCCTCCAAGCCCAAGAGTGCACCTAAGAGGAATACCAGGAGTATACTAGCTGCTGAGAAGAACAAGGCCCCAGTGCCTGAAGTTGCTGCTGATGAAGATGATGAAGGAAAGTCCTGAGAAAGCTCAAACCCAAGATTCCAGACCACAGTGATGCTCATCCTGTGGCTGAGAACATGAAGATCAGGAGAGACTCAGGGTTGAGGCTATGGAGAGAGACAGATCCATATGCTACCAGGAGAAGGACTGCTGTTGATTACAGGTTCCACACAAAGGAACAACAAGATTTCTATGAGACAGTGTTGTTGGACAAGAAGCCTATAGTGTGTGAAATGAGGTGGGTCGACTCGAAGTATATCAAGGAAAATGAGGAACACTATCCTGGTGTGTTTGACAGCTTCAGTGCTTGTGGAGTTGCAGACTTTGTTGGGCAGAAGCTCACAAAGTGGAATGAGGAGCTCATAATGCAATTCTACTCCACATCACACTTCTATCCAGATGGCAGGATAGTATGGATGTCTGAAGGTACAAGGTACCACTCAACTATTGAGGAATGGGCAAATCTGATCAATGCTCCTAAGGAAGAAGAAGATGACTTGGATGTCTATGCCAAGAAGAAGATGGATCACAACTCTATGGCAAACATGTACAAGGAGATTCCTGAAGATGATCTTGAGACTCACCAGTTTGGGTCAGTAAAACACTTGCTGTCAGGGCTGCCTACAATCAATTGAATCCTTAGGCACACTCTCTTGCCCAAGTCTGGTGATCACAGAATGATCAGAGGCCATGCAATTAACTTGCTACATATATTTGATGTGCCACAGAAGTTCAAGGTCATGAGCCTTATAGTTGAGACTATCAAGAGGACTGCAGCAGACCAGAAAAGAAGTTGTGGATATGCCCCACAAATCCAGGAGTTGATAAACTCAAAGATGGGCACATGCACATACTTGTTGGATAAGGAACACTTGCCTATCTATCCTGACTTTAAGGACAATCAAGTTGTGATGAATGAGAATGAACCATCATCAGTACAAGCTCAAGAGAAGAAGGAGAAAGCAAAGAAAGAGAAGGCTGCCAAGATGCCAACTCAAGAGGAGGCATCTGAGTACTTTTTGAAAAGCAAGCAGGACCAGCTTGGTTATTTGATAGCATCAACTCTGAGGATTGAGAAGGGGTTGGCCACCCTAACTCAAAACCAGGAGAGCTTGGAAAGAATCGTGGAACAAAAATTCTATGATTTAGATGTCAAAGTAACTGAGATTCAGTCAGTTGTGGAGCAGCTACAAGATGATATGCAGGAGAGGAAGGGCAGAACAAGCACTGATGCATTTGCCAGAGTGCCTAGAGCTCAGAGATCAACTGCAGTGCCAGTAACAAACACCAGAGCCACTTCATCTGCACCAGCTACAACTTCAGTGCCACCAGCTCCAGCACCTACCCTAGTAGCTCCATCTACTTCGACTGAAGTCTTCGTTCTTGGAGTTCTCCGGACACCACCACCTGAAGACCAAGCCTGAGAGACGTTTTAGTGCTATGCATTTTCTATGAACTTTTTGGTAACTTGTTGCCAAAGAGGGAGAAAAATGTATAGATCATAGGCTTCGAGAGAGATAGAGTTTGCTTTTGTTCTCTCTTGTCTTCTTGGTTGAACTTTGTTTGTCTTTTGATTGCTTGAGATACTATGCTATTATCTGTGTGACATTGATGATCATGTGGTTGATCATAAGCTACACTTATGCTTGTTAGATGATATTATCTTACTTATCCTTATATGATCATTCACTTTGCTTGGTGATGAGTGCATGTATTCAATCTTTATCATTTTGAGTGCTCCACCAAGACGTATGTGACATGGAAGAGTAACCCATGATCCTAACTCATTGTGCATTTGCAGTCGAAAGAAAAATCTTAAGATATGCACAAATTTAGGGGGAGCTCTTGCTTTTCACATACTTCTCAAAGCGACAATATCTTTCACTCTTATTATCATTTGTCGAAGCTTTGATCTATATGTTGTCATCAATTACCAAAAAGGGGGAGATTGAAAGTGCAACTATCCCTGGGTGGTTTTGGTAATTCCTAACAACATATAGCTCATTGAGCTAACATTATTCCAAGATTAATATTTCAGGAAAATCTCAATGAATGGCATGGCATGGATGAGGAAAGTGGATCCCTCAAAATTCTAAGGACAAAAAGTTTGGCTCAAGCTTGAAGCTCAAGACTCTACATTTTATATTTTAGTGATCCAAGATCACATTGAGTCTATAGGAAAAGCCAATACTATCAAGGAGGGATGAGGTGTTGCTTAATGGCTTGCTTGCTCAAAATGCTTAGTGATATGCTCCAAAACCCTCAACTACCTTCCCACACCCACATATGACCTAAACCAAAAGTCAAACTCGGCCCCACCGATTCTTTCTATCCGGTGCCACCGAGTTTCAAATGTCATAGCCACTGCCACAAACCCTAGGCAAATCGGTCTCACCGATAGGGATCTCGGTCTCACCGAGATGGGATTGTAATCTCTCTGTTTCCCTTCGTAACGTTTCGGTCTTACCGAGATGAGCGATCGGTCCCACCGAGATTGCAATGTAAACTCTCTGTTTCCCTTTTGTAACATTTCAGTCTCACCGAGATGAGCGAATCGGTCCCACCGAGTTTACCTGACCAACTCTCTGGTTAGCTTATTACCAAAATCGGTCCCACCGAGTTTGTGTAATCGGTCACACCGAGATTACGTTATGCCCTAACCCTAACCATATCGGTCCTACCGAGTTGCATCTCAGTCCCACCAAAAATCCTAACGGTCACTAGGTTTGCTGAATCGTTCTAACCGAGTTTAACCATTCGGTCCCATCGAGTTTGGCAAATTGTGTGTAACGGTTAGATTTTGTGTGGAGGCTATATATACCCCTCCACCCACTCTTCATTCATGGAGAGAGCCATCAGAACATACCTACACTTCAAATACACATTTTCTGACAGAGAACCACCTACACTTGTGTTGAGGTCAAGATATTCCATTCCAACCATATGAATCTTGATCTATAGCCTTCCCCAAGTTGCTTTCCACTCAAATCTTCTTTCCACCAAATCCAAATCCCGTGAGAGAGAGTTGAGTGTTGGGGAGACTATCATTTGAAGCACAAGAGCAAGGAGTTCATCATTGAGGGAGTCCTGGATTAGGGGGTGTTCGGATAGCCGAACAATACCTTCAAGCCGGCTCCTGGACTATGAAGACACAAGATTGAAGAGTGGGGATGAGCTGCCCCTTTTTGGGGAGCCGGTGCGCGATGTCACTGGCCAGATACCCGGCCTTCCTCAGCTTTTTTATGTGTCCCTCTGTGACGGAGGAGACCATCCACTTGCCTCCCGCTCCGGACATGACTGGAGAAGGTTGAGGTGGTAGTGCGGACTTGGGCGCTGGAGCTCGAGTGCGCAAGAATGGATAGGCAGAGGAGGAAGAAGGCATGGGTGAAAAGGTGGATCCTTATCCCCTTATATGGGTGGACGCGACTACATGTCCCCACCAGCCTGGTAAAACTTGCTTATCTCCAAGCGCCGTAATCAAAGGCGCGGTTGGGTTACCCACGCCTGTATTGATGAGAATCCCGAAATGAGGGGACATGATCTCTGCTTCAACAAGACGTGCCAAGGAAACCGCCTCGCACAACGCGCTGAGGTGGGATAATTAAATGGATAAAGGCTTGGCCGTAGCGTGTCGCACCACGGAATACGTCAACAGATTAGATTTGTGTTAATATTATTATTCTCTCTATGGCAATATGTGGAAACTTATTTTGCAGAGCTAGACACTATCTTTGTGTTCAAAATCTTCTATGAAGTACTTGGAGGAGGAACCCGCCTTGCAATGCCGAAGACAATCTGCGCGCCGGACTCGTCGTCATTGAAGCCTGGTTCAGGGGCTACCGAGGGAGTCCTGGATTAGGGGGTGTTCGGATAGCCAAACAATACCTTCAAGCCGAACTCCTGGACTATGAAGACACAAGATTGAAGACTCCGTCCCGTGTCCGGAAGGGACTTTCCTTGGCGTGGAAGGCAAGCTTGGCGATACGGATGTTCAGATCTCCTACCATTGTAACCGACTCTATGTAACCCTAACCCTCTCCGGTGTCTACATAAACCGGAGGGTTCTAGTCCGTAGGACAACATACACATCAACAATCATACCATAGGCTAGCTTCTAGGGTTTAGCCTCTCTGATCTCGTGGTAGATCAACTCTTGTACTACCCATATCATCAATATTAATCAAGCAGGACGTAGGGTTTTACCTCCATCGAGAGGGCCCGTACCTGGGTAAAACTTCGTGTCCCCTGCCTCCTGTTACCATCCAGCCTAGACGCACAGTTCGGGACCCCTACCCGAGATCCGCCGGTTTTGACACTGACATTGGTGCTTTCATTGAGAGTTCCTCTGTGCCGTTGCCGTCAGGCCCGATGGCTCCTACGATGATCAATGGCGATGCAGTCCAAGGTGAGACCTTCCTCCCCGGACAGATCTTCGTCTTTGGCGGCTTTGCACTGCGGGATGATTCACTTGGCCATCTAGAGCAGATCGAAAGCTACGCCCCTGGCCGTCAGGTCAGATTCGGAAGTTTAAACTACACGGCCGACATCAGCGGGGACTTGATCTTCGACGGATTCGAACCACTGCCGAGCGCGCTGCACTGTCACGACGAGCATGATCTAGCTCTGCCGCCGAACAGTGCCCTGGAGGCCGCACCCGCATCGGCTTCGACCCCTAGTTCGGAGCCGACCGCGCCGATCGAGGATGGGCGATTAGACGCCACCTTGGGGACTGCGATCCCAACGGCGGTTGAGCCGAACACCAGCCCCGTACTTTGCAAGACTCATGACTCCATGAAGCCGGATTCTTCTCCGGACTCTGAACCCTCCGCGCCCCTGCCGAGCGAATCTGATTGGGCGCCGATCATGGAGTTCACGGTCGCGGACGTCTTTCAGCACTCGCCTTTCGGCGATATCCTGAAATCACTGAAGTCTCTCTCTTTGTCAGGAGAGCCCTGGCCGGACTACGGTCAGCAAGGTTGGGGTACGGACGATGAAGAAATTCAAAACCCACCCACCACCCACTTTGTATCCACTGTCGACGACTTAACCGACATGCTCGACTTCAACTCTGAAGATATCGACGGTATGGACACCGATGAAGGAGATGATGAAGAACCAGCGCCTACTAGGCCCTGGAAAGCCACCTCGTCATATGACATATACATGGTGGACACCCCAAAAAAGGGAGAGGGCGATGGAACAGCGGAGGATGACCCCTCCAAGAAACAGCAAAAGCGCCGGCGTCAGCGGCGCCGCTCAAAATCCCGCCAACACAAAAACGGCGATTCGAGCACGGGAGATAATAATACCCTGGAAAGCGCCAAAGAACATCCCCCCGAGCAAGATTTAGCACAGGAGGATGGAGAAACAAGCCCCCATGGGAGAGCGGCTGACAGAGAGGTCGAGGACGATAATTATATGCCTCCCTCCGAGGACGAGGCAAGCCTCGACGATGACGAATTCATCGTGCCAGAGGATCCCGTTGAACAAGAGTGTTTTCAATGCAGGCTTATGGCCATGGCAAGAAGCCTCAAGAAAAAACAGCAACAGCTTAAAGTTGATCAAGATCGGCTAGTCGATAGATGGACTGAAGTCCTTGCGGTCGAAGAGCATAAACCCGAACCCCCCTCCAAGTGCTATCCAAAGCGCAGATTGCTACCCCGATTAGAGGAGGAAGCACTCAACGCGGCCGACAGGCCACCTCGTGGCCGCGACAGAGAGGCCTCATAGCCCTCCACCCAAGCCGCACCCCGTACCAAGGCACGGGAATATGCGCCGGACTTGCGCGACATGTTGGAGGACAAGGCAAGGCAAAAAAGATCGATCTACGGATCGCGTGGACGCCCCATGGCTCGGGATGGTAACCGTCACGCCGGCCACAAATTCGGCAGGGTCGAACACAGTAGACAAAGCTCATTGGAGCTACGTCATGATATAGCCCAGTAGAGAGGCGCCGCACACCCATTGTGCTTCACAGACGAAATAATGGATTATCAAATCCCCGAGGGTTTCAAACCCGTAAACATCGAATCATATGATGGCTCAACAGATCCTGCGGTATGGATCGAGGATTATCTCCTTCATATCCACATGGCCCACGGCGATGATTTCCACGCCATCAAATACCTCCCACTCAAGCTTAAGGGACCAGCCCGGCAGGGGCTTAATAGCCTGCCAACAGGGTCAATCAACTGTTGGGAGGACCCGGAAGCCGCATTCCTTGACAATTTCCAGGGCACTTATGTGCGACCCCCAGATGCTAACGACCTAAGCCACGTGATTCAGCAGCCAGACGAATCGGCCAGGCAATTCTGGACACGGTTCCTAACAAAGAAAAATCAAATACTCGACTGTCCAGACGCAGAGGCCTTAGCAACCTTCAAGCATAATATCCGTGACGAGTGGCTTGCCCGACACCTAGGACAGGAGAAGCCGAAATTTATGGCAGCACTCATGGCACTCATGACCCGCTTTTGCGCAGGAGAAGACAACTGGCTTACTCGTAGCAACAATATGACCAAGAACCCTGGTCGTTCGGACACCAGGGACATTAGTGGCAGGTCGCGTCGTAACCAGCAGAAGCGCCGCATCAACGGCGACAATGCTAAGGATACGGTAGTTAATGCCGGATTCAGAGGCTCTAAATCCGGTCAGCGGAAAAAGTCATTCAAAAGGAATCCTAGGGGCCCGTTCAGCTTGGACCGAATACTCGACCGCTTGTGCCAAATACATGGCACCCCCGAAAAGCTGGCCAATCACACCAACATGGACTGTTGGGTGTTCAAGCAGGCAGGCAGATTAAGCGCCGACAATGAAGACAAGGGGTTGCATAGCAATGACGACGAGGAGCCCCGGCTGCCGAACAATAATGGACAGAAGGGTTTCCCCCCACAAGTGCGGACGGTGAACATGATATACACGACCCACGTCCCCAAAAGGGAGCGGAAGCGCGCGTTAAGGGACGTATACGCGGTAGAGCCAGTCGCCCCAATGTTCAACCCATGGTCCTCCTGCCCGATCACCTTTGATCAAAGAGACCATCCCACTAGCATCCGTCATGGCGGATTCACCGCATTGGTTCTCGACCCAATTATTGACGGATTTCATCTCACTAGAGTCCTTATGGACGGCGGCAGTAGCCTGAACCTGCTTTACCAGGATACAGTGCGGAAAATGGGCATAGATCCCTCGAGGATTAAGCCCACCAAAACGACCTTTAAAGGCATAATACCAGGTGTAGAGGCCAGCTGTACAGGCTCACTCACACTTGAAGTGGTCTTCGAATCTTCGAATAATTTCCGAAGCGAGGAGTTAATCTTCGACATAGTCCCGTTCCGTAGTGGCTACCATGCACTGCTCGGGCGAACCGCATTCGCCAAGTTCAATGCGGTCCCGCACTACGCATACCTTAAGCTCAAGATGCCAGGCCCTCGAGGAGTAATTACGATCAATGGAAACACCGAACGCTCTCTCCGAACGGAGGAGCACACGGCGGCCCTTGCAACGGAAGTACAAAGCAACCTCTCCAGGAAGTTCTCCAGTCCGGCCATTAAACGTCTGGACACAGTCAACCGTGCCCGGAGTAACCTACAACAAGACCTCCTGGCACGTTCCGAGCAGGCGTAGCAATGCGGCCCCAACCCTAACCCCCGCAAAAAGGTAACGCCGGTACTTCGCGTACATAACTACGCTCTAGAAATACCATGTGCACAGGGGGAGGGCACCATCATGGCACGCCCAAAACACGGCTTAAACCGCACCAGGGGCTGCCGATTTTTTATATACTTTTCTCTTACTTCCAGGACTCTACTCTTTGGAAGGCTTGTTCGGTAGTTCAATTGCCGCACAAACGATGCAAGGACCAGGGAAGCAGACAAGCCATGCCGCATTACGGAAATCCCAGGTGGTCTCTATCACGAGCAGTATACCTGTTTCGCATACTATTCCGCAGCTTGCCCCTGGAGCAGACATGTTAAATAGTCCAACCTTTTTGTTTATCGCATTACTTGTATCGTTCTGCTTTGCTCGCAGTTATTTTAATGAACAATGCATAGCTTTTGTCTATTTTTTGCATTACCTTTTTTATATATATGTTCCTTAATGACATGTTGCACCCGTACACTTTGGTACGGCCAAAATACGCCAGGGGCTTCAGTACCCCTCAATATGGTGTGAGAAGTCCGAACACTTTAACAAGTGCGGCACCCCGAACTTATATCATTATATGCATCGGCTCCGAATCATGTCTTGGGTCAATAGTTGGGTTTGCCCGGCTCCTATGTTTTGGTGCCTTACGTTCCGCTATATCGGCTAAGGTAGCACTAGGAGAACCACTGCGATTGTGCCCCGGTTGAGCTGGGTCGAGCACCTCAGTGGAGAAAGCTAAAACTGACTGTCATGATGAGGCGAGAGCTGGTCGCTGTTCGAGAGGTCTTTTCGAGTCCTTAAAGACTTATGCCGCTTAGGGCGAGGAGTCGGCTCTGTCCGGCCAAGGCGTGGATAGCGCCCTGAACTCGGTCTTCTGAATACTAGGGGCTTCGCCAAAATTTAAAATTATAGAATTCTATGGCTAAGTGAGAGTGTTCACGCATTATAGTCCGATTGCCTCGTTCGTTGGGCTGAGCGCCTCCCTCGAAGGACCCAGATATGGGAAAAAGAGCGCCCAGGTTTATCCCCGAGCACCCCAGCACTAGCGGCAAGGGGGCAGAAGCCGACGACTCACCATCTCTCAGTATTGATAAACAGCCGCACAGAAGGTAATATTTTAAATTCAAGCAGCATTGCTTAGCGCATATGAACAAGTTTTCAGCACACAGGATAACACGAGCGGGTTTTACTCAAAAAATACATCCTTGGTACATTCATCCGCAACAAGACGGGCATCCTTCAGAACATCCTTATAATAATTCTCGGGCTTGCGATGCTCTTTCCCCGGCGGTGGCCCATCCTTCACAAGCTTCTCCGCATCCAGCTTGCCCCAGTGCACCTTAGCACGGGCAAGGGCCCTACGGGCACCCTCAATGCAGACGGAGCGCTTGATGTCTTCAAGCCTCGGACAGGCCTCCACCAGCCGCCGCACCAGCCCGAAATAGCTCCCAGGCAGAGCCTCTCCAGGCCATAGCCGAACTAGGAGGCCCTTCATGGCCTGTTCGGCCGCCTTGTGGAGCTCAACCAGTTGCTTCAGCTGGTCGCTCAGGGGCACAGGGTGTCCGGCCTCAGCGTACTGAGACCAGAACACCTTCTCTGTAGAGCTACCCTCCTCGGCTCGATAGAATGCGGCGGTATCGGATACACTCCGGGGAAGATCTGCAAATGCCCCTGGAGAGCTCCGGATTCGGGTAAGTATCAAGTAACTCACGTTTATATGTTTACTTTGCAGAAAAAATGCCTTACCCACAGCTATCTTCTTCACCTCATCCAACTCCTGGAGGGTCTTCTGGGACTCGGTCTTGGCAGACTTGGCATTTTCTATAGCTGTCGCGAGCTTGGACGCTCGCGTCTTCGAGGCAAGCTCCAAACTCTCATGTTTCTTCATGAGAACCTGGAGCTCTTGCCGCACCTTGCCAACCTCAGCCTCTTACCTCTCCCGCTCGGTGCGCTCCGCGGCCGCACTCTTCTCGGCCTCGAGCAGCGCTTGCTTAAGGGTCGCCACCTCAGACGTGGCCCCTACAATAGCCATGTCAATCCTGTCATTTTTTGCAATTGTGCCTTTTTTATATACATATTCAAACAGGGTATTTCTTACCTTCCTTCTCCTCGAGCTGCTTCTTGGCACGCCCGAGCTCTTGCTCGGACTTCTCGAGGCTCTGCTTCAGCACGTCCACTTCCGCAGTCAGTGCGGCGGACGCTAGAAGAGAAGCCTGCATACGCATATTGACTCCTTTTGTTAGACTCATGCGAATTCTTTGATCCTCTATTCGGCTTTTTTCCCGAACGCCCAACAGAGCATCAAAGGCTACTGTCTATGCGATAATATTATTTAAACATTCTTTACTTACCTCAAAGCCTGTTAAAAGGCTTGTACAAGCTTCAGTCAGTCCGCTTTTGGTGGACTGAACCTTCTGGTTCACCGCACTCATAATAGTGCGGTGCCCCTCGTCAATGGAGGCACCTTGGAGCGCCTCCAACATATTGTCCGGTGCCTCTGGTTGGACGGAGGTCACCGGCACAGTAGGCTTGCTCCTCTTGGAAGGAGGTCGCCCACCGGACTCTGGAACCTTTGAAGATTCCGGAGCTGTGTCCGGCCTCTTGGAGCCCTGGGGGGTTTCCTCCCCTTTACTCCTGGAGTCCGGGAGGTTGCCTTGCGGTGCCTCCAGGACCACCTCCTCCCGGCTTGGAACCTGTTGGGACAACACTTCGGTGTCGTCCGTAGGACGGGGGGATGAAGCCGTCGGAAGCGAGTTCACATTCGACGGGTCCAGTGAGCCGCTCGACGATTCGTCGAGCCGGTCTTTGGGTGGGCTGCATAAACATGTTCGACATAAGGGAAAGCTGTGCAAAAAACGAATACTATGAGTCACTCCGGTATCCGGATACTTACGATTTCGCCAGGGGCTTGGCCCTGGGCTGCCACTCCTCTTCGTCATCATCAGCGTCGGTGGAGCAGTCCGAAGGAAGTGTTTTCCCCTTCTTGGACCCTCCGGCCTCCTCAGAGAGGGTGGCCTTCCTTTTCTTCTCTCCTCCTGCTGGAGGGGGAGAGGTCTCTTCTTCTTCCTCCTCGTTCTCACGAGAGGAAGGCGCTTCGGGACCGTCGGATGACGAATCCGACACCTCCTGGCGCCGGGCACTCCTTCGAGTCCCCGCGGCCTTCTTGGCCTTCTTCTCCGGCACCATGTAGGGTGCCAGAACCAGCAGCTTCGCCAAATGGGCGTCCGCTGGGCCTTCGGGCGTAGGAGCTGGACAGTTGATCTGTCCGGACGTCACCTCCCAATCCTATCAAATATAAGGGAACTCATATCCCGCATAGAGTCAAACTATGAAAAACTGATACCCTGTAAAAGGACAAAAACAGCTTACCGCATGAGCATGATGCTGAGTACTGAATCCGCGATCCTCGGCAGCGGATGCGGGAGCCTCGGTGCCCTTGAAAAGCATCCTCCAGGCATCTTCGTACGTCGTGTCGAAGAGCCTGTTAAGAGTTTGATGCTACGCCGGGTCGAACTCCCAAAGGTTGAAGGCCCGCCGTTGACACGGGAGGATTAGGCGGACGAGCATAACCTGGACTACGTTGACAAGCTTGAGCTTCTTGTCCACCAGGGTTTGGATGCATGTTTGGAGTCCGGTCAGCTCTCCTTTTTTACCCCAAGATAGGCCTGTCTCCTTCCAGGAGGTGAGCCGCGTGGGGGGGGGGCGGATCGGAACTCAGGGGGTGCGACCCATTCGGCGTCGCGCGGCTCGGTGATGTAAAACCACCCTGATTGCCACCCCTTCAGGGTCTCCACAAAGGAGCCCTCGAGCCACAGGACGTTGGCCATCTTGCCCACCATGGCGCCGCCGCACTCCGCCTGGCTGCCGCGCACCACCTTCGGCTTGATGTTGAAGGTCTTTAGCCATAAGCCGAAATGGGGGCGGATGCGGAGGAAAGCCTCGCACATGACGATAAACGCCAAGATGTTGAGGACGAAGTTCGGGGCCAGATCGTGGAAATCCAGGCCGTAGTAGAACATGAGCCCCCGGACAAATGGATGCAGAGGGAAGCCTAGTCCGCGGAGGAAATGGGGGAGAAATACCACCCTCTCATGGGGCCTAGAAGTGGGGATGAGCTGCCCCTTTTCGGGGAGCCGGTGCGCGATGTCGCTGGCCAGATACCCGGCCTTCCTCAGCTTTTTTATGTGTCCCTCCGTGACGGAGGAGACCATCCACTTGCCTCCCGCTCCGGACATGACTGGAGAAGGTTGAGGTGGTAGTGCGGACTTGGGCGCTGGAGCTCGAGTGCGCAAGAATGGATAGGCAGAGGAGGAAGAAGGCGTGGGTGAAAAGGTGGATCCTTATCCCCTTATATGGGTGGACACGACTACATGTCCCCACCAGCCTGGTAAAACTTGCTTATCTCCAAGCGCCGTAATCAAAGGCGCGGTTGGGTTACCCACGCCTGTATTGATGAGAATCCCGAAATGAGGGGACATGATCTCTGCTTCAACAAGATGTGCCAAGGAAACCGCCTCGCACAACGCGCTGAGGTGGGATAATTAAATGGATAAAGGCTTGGCCGTAGCGTGTCGCACCACGGAATACGTCAACAGATTAGATTTGTGTTAATATTATTATTCTCTCTATGGCAATATGTGGAAACTTATTTTGCAGAGCTGGACACTATCTTTGTGTTCAAAATCTTCTATGAAGTACTTGGAGGAGGAACCCGCCTTGCAATGCCGAAGACAATCTGCGCGCCGGACTCGTCGTCATTGAAGCCTGGTTCAGGGGCTACCGAGGGAGTCCTGGATTAGGGGGTGTTCGGATAGCCAAACAATACCTTCAAGCCGAACTCCTGGACTATGAAGACACAAGATTGAAGACTCCGTCCCGTGTCCGGAAGGGACTTTCCTTGGCGTGGAAGGCAAGCTTGGCGATACGGATGTTCAGATCTCCTACCATTGTAACCGACTCTATGTAACCCTAACCCTCTCCGGTGTCTACATAAACTGGAGGGTTCTAGTCCGTAGGACAACATACACATCAACAATCATACCATAGGCTAGCTTCTAGGGTTTAGCCTCTCTGATCTCGTGGTAGATCAACTCTTGTACTACCCATATCATCAATATTAATCAAGCAGGACGTAGGGTTTTACCTCCATCGAGAGGGCCCGAACCTGGGTAAAACTTCGTGTCCCCTGCCTCCTGTTACCATCCGGCCAAGATGCACAGTTCGGGACCCCCTACCCGAGATCCGCCGGTTTTGACACCGACAATCATCAACACACCATTTGTTACTTCTTGGAGAGTGGTGTCTCCTAGATTGGCTAGGTGTCACTTGGGAGCCTCCGAAAAGATTGTGGAGTTGAATCAAGGAGTTTGTAAGGGCAAGGAGATCACCTACTTCGTGAAGATCTACCGCTAGTGAGGCAAATCCTTCGTGGGCGACGACCGTGATGGAATAGACAAGGTTGCTTCTTCGTGGACCCTTCGTGGGTGGAGCCCTCCGTGGACTCGCGCAACCGTTACCCTCCGTGGGTTGAAGTCTCCATCAACGTGGATGTACGATAGCACCACCTATCGGAACCACGACAAAACATCTGTGTCTCCAATTGCGTTTGAATCCTCCAAACCCTTCCCTTTACATTCTTGCAAGTTGCATGCTTTACTTTCCGCTGCTCATATACTCTTTTGCATGCTTGCTTGAATTGTGTAGAGATTGCTTGACTTGTGCTAAGATAGCTAAAATCTGCCAAGAACTAAAATTGGGAAAAGGCTAGATTTTTATTTGGTCAAGTAGTCTAATCACCCCCCCTCTAGACATACTTTCGATCCTACAGCTCAATGTCCTGTCCGTCGACACGTTCGACAGCCTCCAGGTCTTGTATGACCAGCTTCAGCCCACCAAGCCTTTCTCAGGAGTGATCGACGGTTCCACCACACCGATAGGGTAGGTCCGCCTCCCTGTCACCATCGGCGAACGCAAGAACTACCGCACCGAGCTCATCGACTTTGACGTCGCGCACATCCGTCTGCCGTACAACGCCATCCTTGGGTATCCAGCCCTGGCCAAGTTCATGGCAGTAACCCATCACGGCTACAATGTCCTCAAGATGCTGGGAAGCAGTGGTATCATCACGATCCCATGTGAAGAGAAAGATGCAATGTGCTCCCTCGAGCGTGCCTTCCAAGCTGCAGCAATCGACGACCCCGACAGCAAGGGCGAGGGTCCTCCTGAGGCCGTCCCCAAGAAGAAGAAGCAGCTGCGACGCACAGGACCTCAGGAGGGTGACGCCACAGCCAATGTCTCGTTAGGATCAGCGCCCACTCCAGGGGCGTCTCCCTCCATCGCATAGGAAGGAGCGCCCAGTGCCCTTCTCGGGCAGGGCTCGGGGGCATTCTTCTGGAAGGCCTTAGACTTTGCCCACATCACGAGGGAGGCGCTCGGGCACCACTTGGAGGCGTGCTTCGCGGCACGTTTCCCTCAGGAAGGCACATGGCAAGGATCGCCCACCGTTCAGGAGTTCATCACCAAGACCACCCAGGAGTTGCAAGACGCAAGGGCCATGCGCGGCGATCGCCGCTCACGAGACGCAACTTCCCATCCAGGCGAGGATGCTCAGCTACGTGTTTGCATCAACGTTCCAGGGCTCAACAGGGCCGCTTCTCAGGAGCTTTTTTGGCCTTCGCGCATGGGACGCTGCGAGGGCCCACTGCACAACTACGTTCGCATGCCCTTTGGCCTGCCAAGTGTATCATCCGCCTACCAACGCAACTTGCGGCGCATCCTAGCGGATCAGGAAGCCAGGCACCATGCCGTCCTGATGGAGATGGAGACGGTCCTTAAGGAACCACCTGATCCCCCAGAGCCTCCCGAGGCTCAGAGCTCCGGAGGCTCGTGAGGAGCAAATGATACGTCCATTTTGCATCATGCTTTTATATCGATATTTATTGCATTATGGGCTGTTATTACACATTATGTCACAATACTTATGCCTATTCTCTCTTATTTTACAAGGTTTACATAAAGAGGGAGAATGCCGACAGCTGGGATTCTGGGCTGGAAAAGGAGCAAATATCAGAGACCTATTCTACACAGCTCCAAAAGTCCTGAAACTTCACGGAAGTCATTTTCAGAATATATAAAAAATAATGAGCGCAAGAAGTTCCAGAGGGGGGCCACACCCTGCCCACAAGGGTGGGGGGCGCGCCCCCCTGCCTCGTGGGTCCCCTGGTGGCCCTCCGATGCACATCTTCTGCTATATGGAGTCTTTCGATGAGGAAAAAATCATAAGCTATCTTTTCGGACGAGACTCCACCACCACGAGGCGGAACCTTGGCGGAACCAATCTAGGGCTCTGGCGGAGCTGTTCTACCGGGGAAACTTCCCTCCGGGAGGGGGAAATCATCGCCATCGTCATCACCAACGATCCTCCCATCAGGAGGGGGTCAATCTCCATCAACATCTTCACCAGCACCATCTCATCTCAAACCCTAGTTCATCTCTTGTATCCAATTCTTGTCTCTAAGTCCGGGATTGGTACCTGTGGGTTGCTAGTAGTGTTGATTACTCCTTGTAGTTGATGCTAGTTGGTTTATTTGGTGGAAGATCATATGTTCAGATCCTATATGCACATTAATACCCCTATGATTATGAACATGAATATGCTTTGTGAGTAGTTATGTTTGTTCCTGACGACATGGGAGAAGTCTTGTTATTAGTAGTCATGTGAATTTGGTATTCGTTCGATATTTTGATGAGATGTATGTTGTCTCTCCTCTAGTGGTGTTATGTGAACATCAACTACATGACACTTCACCATTATTTGGGCCTAAAGGAAGGCATTGGGAAGTAATAAGTAGATGATGGGTTGCTAGAGTGACAGAAGCTTACACCCTAGTTTATGCGTTGATTCGTAAGGGGCTGATTTGGATCCATATGTTTCATGCTATGGTTAGGTTTACCTTAATACTTTTGTTGTAGTTGCGGATGCTTGCAATAGAGGTTAATCATAAGTGGGATGCTTGTCCAAGTAAGGACAGTACCCAAGCACCGGTCCACCCACACACCAAATTATCAAAGTACCGAACGCGAATCATATGAACGTGATGAAAACTAGCTTGACGATAATTCCCATGTGTCCTCGGGAGCGCTTTACATCATATAAGAGTTTGTCTAGGCTTGTCCTTTGCTACAAAAAGGACTGGGCCACCTTGCTACACTTTATTTACTTTTGTTACTTGTTGCTCGTTACCAATTATCTTATCACAAAACTATCCATTACCTATTATTTCAGTGCTTGCAGAGAATAACTTGCTGAAAATCGCTTATCATTTCCTTCTGCTCCTCGTTCGGTTCGACACTCTTACTTATCAAAAGGACTACGATAGATCCCCTTTACTTGTGGGTCATCAAGACTCTTTTCTGGTGCCGTTGCCGGGGAGTGAAGCGCCTTTGGTAGGTGGAATTTGGTAAGGAAAAATTTAAATAGTGTGCTGAAATTTACTGTCACTTGTTACTATGGAAAGTAATCCTCTGAGGGGCTTGTTCATGGTATCTTCACCCCGACCAGTAGAGCAAAGAGTTGCTGCTCAACCTACTAAACCTACTAAAAATGAAAATGTCTGCTTTGAAATTCCTTCGGGTATGTTAGAAAAACTGCTAGCTAATCCTTTTGCAGGAGATGGAACAAAGCATCCTGATGAGCACCTAATATATGTGGATGAAGTTTGTGTATTATTTAAGCTTGCAGGTGTGCCCGGAGATGTTATTAAGAAGAAGGTCTTCCCTTTATCTTTGAAGGGAGATGCATTGACATGGTATAGGCTATGTGATGACATGGGGTCATGGGACTACAAACGATTGAAATTGGAATTTCATCAGAAGTTTTATCCTATGCATCTTGTTCATCGTGATCGCAATTATATATATAATTTCTGGCCTCGCAAAGGAGAAAGCATCACTCAAGCTTGGGGGAGGCTTAAATCAATGTTATATTCATGCCCCAATCATGAGCTCTCAAGAGAAATAATTATTCTAAATTTATATGCTCGGCTTTCTGATAGCAATCGCACCATGCTCGATCTTCTTGTGCTGGCTCTTTTATGATGAAGACTATTGAATTCAAATGGGATTTATTGGAAATAATTAAACACAACTCTGAAGATTGGGACCTCGAGAAGGTAAGGAGTCAGGTATGACACCTAAGTATGATTGTGTTAAATCTTTTATGGATACTGATGTTTCCCTAAATTTAGCACTAAATATGGACTTGACTCCGAGATAGTAGCCTCTTTCTGTGAATCTTTTGCTGCTCATATCGATCTCCCTAAGGAGAAGTGGTTTAAATATCATCCTCCCATAGAAGTAAAAGTAGCTGCACCTATTAAAGTTGAAGAAAAGACTATCACTTATAATGATCCTATTGTTCCTACTTCTTATGTTGAGAAACCACCTTTCCATGTTAGGATAAAGGATCATGCTAAAGCTTCAACTGTGGTTCGTAAAAGCAATATTAGAACTTATACACCTCCTGAGCAAATTAACGTTGAACCTAATATTGCTATTGTTAAAGATCTCTTGGCTGATAATATTGATGGGCATGTTATTCATTTCTGTAATGAAACCGCTAGAATTGCCAAACCTTGTGCTAAAGATAAACATAGACCCGTGGAAGGCATGCCTGTTATTTCTGTTAAAATAGGAGATCATTGTTATCATGGCTTATGTGATTGTAGCGACCCGACCTCAAACGGTCAAGTCTCTGTGCTTCAGTGTCATCCTTGGATCGGTAATGCTGACACACACAGTACTCGAAGGATTTATAACAGAGTAGCAATCACACACTTATTACATCGAATGTCTCCAAAGAGAACTTATTACAATAATATGGCTTAAGGCCATCTTATGCGATAACAATGGAAGGCTTGGAAGATAAAGTGAGTCCATCAACTCCAACACCATAGCTGAGTTGCACGGCAACGACCTAACGAACCTTACTCCTCGTCCGAAAAGTCTGCAACATAATACGTTGCAGCCCAAGAACGAGTCAGCACATGGAATATGCTGGCAATGTAACACAGTAGAGCAAGAACAGAATAATGCTATCACTATATTCATATTTGGCTGGTGGAAAGCTCTATGGTTATAGTTTTTGCGAAAAGCCAATTTTCCCCTACAACAAAGGAATATATTTTAATATAACTATCATGGTAGTTGAACAAATATTGAGAAGGTAACCCCAACTCAATCCTAATTAAATTAGTTAACAACCCAACAATATCAATTAAGAGTGATGAGATACATGTGATAACCCAAGTACTAGATACTCAAGATTGTCCATAACCGGGGACACGGCTAACCAAGATTAGATTGTACACTTTGCAGAGGTTTGCACACTTTTCCCCACAAGACTCGATCGCCTCCGTTGGATTTCTCGCACTACATGGTGTTTGAGAAACAGATGACCAAGACACAGTCTTTCAGAAACATTAACTCTCTACTCCGGGTAGACCATACCAAACCTACCAAACCCACTACCTGCTGATCTACCTCTTCAAGAGTTTCACGTAACTTACTCAACTATGCTAGAGCCCATAATAGCTTGTGGCTGCACACGGAAGTTTCTAGCATGAATCATCTCAGTTCCCTTTGAGCCTGGGTGGCGGACCATAGGAAGATCACACGGGTACCCCGGGATTTCCAAAAAAACAGACAACACTGGGTTCCCCAGGTGCCTCAATCTACCCAGATGTTAATTTAAGTTGCCACCTTAAGTTGAACCATTAATTAGTAACCTCACATCTGTCATGGATTTCACTCAGACCCAAACCACGTCTACGAGCATAGCATAGCAATATAAACAACGCGTAGAAGTAACTCCCAAGGGTTTGATAGTAACATGGCAATAGGTTCTACCTCAACAACTACTTCCCAACCCACAAGTTAATGACATCCTAATCATAAAATGTTTTAGGATTTGAACTAATGCATAAAAACTGGGTATGAAAAGAGTATGACCAATGTGTTACTTGCCTTGCTGACGATCCGCAAAACCTAGGGATTCGTAGTAGCACGCTTCGCACTCCGGGTGTTCTATCGCAAACAAACAATAACATACATAAGCAACAAGCAAAGATGCACAAGAAAAACTCAAATACAAGGGGTTGACCAGAAAGTTCAACTTAAGAACTCCGGTTTGCAAAAAGAATCAAATCAAACGGAGCAACGAAACTCAAACGGCGAAAGAAACAAGATCCGTTTACTAATCTGAACTAAGGTCAAATTTTACAGTACCGAAATCTTGTTCAAGTTGATTAAGTAGAAAGAGGGTCTCGAGACGAAGATCTAGGCGCTTGAATCGCCTGATTCCGACTAACGAGCGAAAAGATAAACAGAAACTAAGATCGGATCAGAAATCGCGATCGAGAAAAATCGCAGATAAATCCGATAAAAAGAAAACTGATGAACAGACTAACGAACGAACGTTCGTTAACTGTAACTAACGGGCGAAAATCGTTCGCTAAGGCGAACGTACGGACGAACATCCGCTAAATAGAAGAACCAAAAAAATGGATCTAGGGTTTCTAAAAAAACGAACGGTTTAAAAAAAACCGGCGGTCTCGGATCCAGTGCGGTACCTCTGGCGAGGGGCTCCGGCGAGGCGGCAGGGCAACAGGGCGGCGGCAAGCGGCGGCGGCGGCGCTCGGCTGCGG
>NC_041386.1:68898177-68914215 GCF_002162155.2 Triticum dicoccoides
CGAGGCGCGGGCGGCGGGTCTGCGGTGGTGGTGGTTTGGGGCGGCGGGGGCGGCGGCTTATAAAGAGGGGGGCTGCTTGGGGGAGGGGGCAAGGCAGCGGCGACGGAGAGGAGTCCGGCTCAGACTCCAACTCCGGGTCGGTGGCGGCGGCGGCGCGCGGAGAGGCGGTGGTGGCGGCGGCTGGGCAGGCGGCCTGGCTGGGTTTCGGCCCAGTCGGGCGCGGGAGTTTTTTTTTAAAAAATTCGCCGACAGAAATAAAATTCTAGAAAATAAAATAAAAACCTAAAAATGCCAAAACAAATTTTCACCGTCTAAATAAAGTATTTAGAATGAGATGAACATTTTCTTGGCCCTAAAATGCAATTTTGAAAACATGCAATTTTGTTAATGCAAATAAAATCCAAATAAAATCAACTAAAATCAAATAAATAATTTTAATATTTTTCCTCCAATATTTCAATTATTTTGGATAAGTCATATTTTCTCCTCTCATATCTTTTAATATGAAATATTTTCGGAGAGAAAAATAATTAAAATCAAAATCCTCGTTTCATTATTTGATAAAATCAAATATGAAAACCGGGAAATCCCAAACTCTCTCCGAGGGTCCTTGAGTTGTTTAGGATTTTCTAGGATTGCAGAGCGAAAATGCAGAAAAATATGATATGCATGGATGACCAATGTATAACATACCAAATTGAAAATTTGGGATGTTACAAACCTACCCCCCTTAAGATGAATCTCACCCTCGAGATTCGGGTTGGCTAGAAAATATGTGCGGGTGGTCTTTGAGTAGATCATCCTCTCGTTCCCAGGTGGCTTCATCCTCGGTATGGTGGCTCCATTGAACTTTGCAAAACTTGATAACCTTGCCGCGGGTGACTCGGCTGACAAACTCAAGAATCTTAACTGGCTTCTCCTCATAAGTCAAATCACTGTCCAACTGAATCGCCTCCAAGGGTACTGTATCTCTTAAAGGTATATTGGCCATCTCGGCATGACACTTCTTCATTTGTGAAACGTGAAACACATCATGAACTCCTGACAATCCCTCAGGTAACTCCAACTTGTAGGCAACTTCTCCCATCCGTTCCAAAACACGATACGGTCCTACAAATCTCGGGGCTAACTTTCCCTTAACTCCAAAACGTTTCACTCCTCGCAAGGGTGATACTCGCAGATATGCTCTATCTCCAATTTCATAGGTTACCTCCTTGCGTTTCGAGTCTACGTAACTCTTCTGCCTGGACTGAGCAATCTTTTGTCTATCACGAATTAGTTTAACCTTCTCTTCAGACTCCTTGATCAGGTCTGGTCCAAACAACTGCCGGTCTCCTACCTCATCCCACATCAACGGCGTTCTGCACCTGCGTCCATACAGGGCTTCAAATGGTGCCATCTTCAAACTGGCTTGGTAGCTATTGTTGTATGAAAACTCTGCGTAAGGCAAATTGTCATCCCAGCTAGATCCATAATCTAGCTCACAGGCTCTCAACATGTCCTCCAGAATCTGATTGACTCTCTCAGTCTGCCCATCCGTCTGCGGGTGAAACGCTGTATTGAACTCCAACCTTGTTCCCAAAGTTTGGTGTAACTGATGCCAAAACTTTGAAGTAAACTGTGTTCCTCGATCTGATACGATGGTCCTCGGAACTCCATGCAGACATACGATCCTGTACATATATATCTTGGCCAACTTCGCACTCGTATACGTGGTTTTCACTGGGATAAAGTGAGCCACTTTGGTCAAGCGATCAACTACTACCCATATAGAATCATATCCTGCTTTGGTTCTGGGCAATCCGGTGATAAAATCCATGCCAAGTTTATCCCACTTCCATTCGGGTATCGGCATAGGCTATAACAGTCCTGCTGGCTTCTGATGCTCTGCCTTTACTCTTTGGCAAACATCACATACGGCTACATACTCGACAATATCCTTCTTCATACCAGTCCACCAGAAACGTTCCTTCAAATCCAAATACATCTTGGTGTTTCCGGGGTGTATCGAGTATGGTGAGTCATGAGCCTCCTGAAGTATTAATTTCCTGATCTCTGGGTTATTGGGCACATAAACTCGGTCCTCAAACCATAAGGTATCGTGCTCATCCTCACAAAAACCTTTGGCCTTTCCTTTGGTCATCTTCTCTTTTATCTCGGCAATCTCTTTGTCATCCTTCTGAGCTTCTCGAATCTTGCCCAACAACATAGACTGAACCTCCATTGTTGCAGCGAAACCTCTCGGAACAATCTCCAATCGAAGTTCCATGATATCCTCTGCTAACTCCTTCGGCAGTCCCTTACTTTCAAGGATATTAGCATAACTCTTCTGGCTCAAAGTGTCTGCTACGACATTGGCCTTTCCTGGGTGATAGTGTAGCTTCATATCGTAGTCCTTTATAAGCTCCAACCATCTCCTCTGTCTAAGGTTCAGCTCCTTCTGTGTGAAAATGTACTTCAAACTCTTATGATCCGTGTACACATCACAACGGTTTCCAATAAGGTAATGTCTCCAAGTCTTCAATGCATGCACTACGACCGCTAGCTCCAAATCATGCGTGGCATAGTTCAACTCATGGGTTTTTAGTTGTCGTGAGGCATACGAAACTACTCTTCCGTCCTGCATAAGCACACATCCAAGTCCTAGGCGAGAGGCATCACAATAAACTTGGAAATCCTTATGTATATCTGGCAGTGTCAGCACTGGGGCTGTAGTAAAACGTTTCTTCAACTCCTGGAAACTTGCCTCGCAATCTTCTGTCCATTTAAACTTAGTATCCTTCTTCAATAGTTCAGTCATTGGCTTCGCAATCTTGGAAAAATTCTCAATGAACCTCCGGTAGTATCCCGCGAGTCCAAGGAAACTACGGATCTCGCTAACTGAAGTGGGTGCCAACCATTCAGTGACTGACTGAACCTTGCTGGGGTCTACTGCTATACCTTTTCCTAATATAACATGTCCCAGGAATCCGACTTCCTTCAACCAAAATTCGCATTTGCTGAACTTGGCATATAACTGGTGTTCCCTGAGTTTCTCGAGCACCAATCGCAAATGCTCCTTGTGCTCCTCTTCATTCTTCGAGTATACCATAATATCATCTATAAACACCAGAACAAACTTGTCCAAAATACTCCATGAACACCTTGTTCATCATACTCATGAAATAGGCAGGGGCATTAGTCAGTCCAAACGACATGACCGTATACTCGTATAATCCATAACGTGTGGTGCACGCTGTCTTTGGTATATCCTTCTCTCAAATCTTCAACTGATGGTATCCCGATCGTAAATCAATCTTCGAAAACACTTTAGCTCCTTGTAGCTGATCAAACAAATCGTTGATCATTGGCAGTGGGTACTTATTCTTGATCGTGACTTTGTTCAAAGCCCGGTAATCAACAACCATCCTTAGGGATTTATCCTTCTCCACCAAAAGTACTGGGGCTCCCCAAGGTGACGAGCTTCTTCGAATGTAACCTTTCTCTGATAACTCCTTGATCTGTTTCTTAATTTCCTCTAGATCATTTGCGGGCATCCGATAGGGTCTCTTGGATATTGGCCCTGTACCTGGCAATAGCTCTATTAGAAACTCAATGTCTCTATCCGGTGGCATGCCTGGTAACTCCTCTGGAAAAACATCTGGAAAATCCTTCACTACAGGTACTTCCTCCTGAACATGTAACATCCCAAATTTTCAATTTGGAATATTATACACTAGATCATCATTTGCATATCATATTTTATTGCATTTTGGTTGATCCTAGACAATTCTACGCAACTCAAGGACCCTCGGAGAGAGTTGGGGATTTCGTTATTTTCATATTTGAGTTTTCTCAAATTTTGAAAATAGGATCATTTGATTTTATTTATTTTATCTTCAATTATTTCTATTATCAAAATATGAGAGAGGGAATAAAATGACTTTCCCAAAAATAAAGAAATACTGAGGATTTAATAAAAAATCAAATAAGATTTTATTTTGGTTTTATTTGCTATTTTATTTGAATTTAGGAAAAATGCGCATTTTTCAAAATTGCATTTAGGCCCCAAATAAATGTTCATCCTGTGCGGCTTGATTTTAGAAGCCGGGGAAAATTTATTCGGGATTTTTGGAGTCCGTTTAGTATTCCTTTTGTTTTTTTCTGAGCGTAACTATTTAAAAAAAACACGCAATCGACTTACCGGGCCGTGTCCGACATGGACACTTGGCCCGGCCGACTTTAAATAGCCGGGGAGGCCTAGCCGCCGCCCGCCGCCGCCGGATCCGCCGCCGCCGGAGGTAGATCTCGCCGCCGTTTTTTTTAAAAACCGATCGGTTTTCCGTCGGTTTCGTTCGGTTTTTTTAGTTTGTTTTTTAATAGATTGGTTTTTCCGGTTTATTTATTTAGCGAGCGTTCGCCCGTTCGTTCGTTTTAACGAACGCGTTCTTCGTTTAGATCCAGTTAACGAACGTTCATTCGTTAATCTATTCGTCGTTTTCTTTTTCTCGGATTAAATCCGCGATTTTTCTGATCGCGATTCCTGATCCGTTTTTCGATCTAGTCTAACTTTTTGCTCATTTATCGGAATCAAGCGATTCAAGTGCCTGGAGTTTCGTCTCGAAATCCTCTTTCTGTTTAACCAACTCAAACAAGTTTTTGCCACTGTAAAAATTGCCCTAGATCCAGAATAGTAAATGAAGCTTGTTTCTTTTGCCGTTTGTCTTTCGTTGCTTCGTTCGATTTGATTCTTTTTGCCAACCGGAGTTCTTAAGTTGAACTTTCTGGTTAGATCTCTTATTCGAGTTTTACCTGTGCATTAGTTGAGTACTTATTGTATGCTTGTTTGTTTGCGATAGAGTACCCGGAGTGCGCCGCTTGCTACTTTGAATCGCTAGGTTTTGCGGATCATCAGCAAGGCAAGTAACACTTTGATCATACTTCCAACTACCCAGTTTTTATTGCATTAGATCAATCCTCACACATTGCATGATTAGGATCTAATTAAATTGTGGGTTTGGGAAGTAGATGAGGTAGTACCTATTACCTGTTATTATCAAACCTTTGGGAGTTACTTCTACGTTGCTTATTATGCTATGCTATGCTAGTAGACGTGGATTGGGTGAGTGTATCCATGATAGATGTGAGATTTTTAAAATAGTGGTTTATCTAAGGTGGCAACTTAAATACACACCTGGGTGGATTGAGGCACCTGGGTATTCCAACGATTGCCTATTTTCTTTTGGACCGCCACCCAGGCTCAAAGGGATCATGAGATTATTCATGCTAGAAACTTCCGTGTGCAGCCACAAGCTATTATGGGCTCTAGCATAGTTGATTAAGTCGTGCGAACTCTTACAGTGGTAGACTAGCAGATGTAGGGGAAAGTAGGTGTAACGGTCTACCCGATCGTAAGGTGCTAGCGCTTCTGAAAGACTATGTCTCGGTCATCCATTTCTCAAACACCATGTAGTGTGAGAAATCAAACGGAGGCGATCGAGTCTTGTGGGGAAAAGTGCACAAACCTCTACAGAGTGTATACACTAATCATGGTTAGCCGTGTTCCCGGTTATGGACATCGTGAGTATCTAGTACCTGGATTATCATGTGAATCTCATCATGTTACTCTAAAATTAATTTTGTCGGGTTTTGTTTAATGATGATGTTTAATTGGGATTGAGAATGCTGCAACCATTCTCAATGTTTAACAACTACCATGATAGTTAAATAAAAATTTATTCCTTTGCAGTAGGGAAAAATTGGCTTTACGCAAAACTGTAACCATAGAGCTTTCCACCAGCCAAATATGCATATAGTATAGCCTATTTCTTCCATTACTCTCTATGTGTTACATTGCCAGCATATTCCATGTGCTGACACGTTTCGGGTTGCAACGTTAATGTTGCAGACTTTTCAGACGATGATTAAGGTGCTTTTAGGTCGTGGTTCTATACTCAGTGATGCCGTTGGAGTTGATGGACTCACTTATCTTCCAAGCCTTCCGCTGTTATCGTTATTAGATGACCTTAAGCCATATTTATTGTAATAAGTTCTCATTTGAGACTCTCGATGTAATAAGTGTGTGATTGCTACTCTGTTATAAATCCTTCAAGTACTGTGTGGTGTCAGCATTACTGATCCAGGGATGACACCTGAGCATTGAGATTGGACCGTTTGAGGTCTGGTCGCTACAAGATGGTATCAGAGCACACGCTGATTGTAGGACACGACCACTAAGCAAAAGACCTAGATCACTACTCACTCTTCTCATTCTGACTTCTCATCTTTTCTACTCTTTTAGGATGGCGGATGCAAGGAACAAGTTCACGCAACCGGATGAAGATACACCCTTTGGACGTCAGTTGAAGGAAGTCACTAGATATCTGAATATAGGAGTACCAAGTTTCACCGGAACCTACAATGCCACTTTACCGGAAGAAGAGCGTTGGATGATTCAAGTTCAAGTTCCAGGAAGGACGTTCATGCCAGTCACTGAGCCCATAGAGTTTTCCTTTGATGCACCAACTTGGAGTCTAGGAAAGAGCATGGCAGCTCACATCGCCATGGGACGCATTGGAGAAGTCTACCGCAATGATCTCAAGGATACTATCTACCAGATTTGTGGGCGCCGAGATGAGCACTGGGAGATGATCAGCACCAGGAAGGATAGATCAGTTGCAGCTTTTATCCAGGAGTTAAACCAGCACATTCGACGTCACGAGAACCAGATGTGCGCCAACATGATAGATCTGAAGAAGGCGAGGACAAGAATCAAGGAACTGGAGGAAGAACTCAAGGCTACACGTGAAGATTATGAAGAGGAAATCGAAGTATTAGTGGAGAAGAATGACGATCTGATCAAGAAGATTGGAATATTTATGGGAGGCCCTACACCGGTAGAGGAAGACGAAGAACCCAAGGAGATTCGCCCGGAAGACTACATCATCATCGACGACACCGACTCGGATCCAGATGATAACGATGATGACTGTTGATGAAGCTGGAGCAGATGTCATGGAGTCTGCAACCGAAGAATATTTCTGGTAGACCACCCCATCAGTAGTAGTAGTCCACCATGTAAATATAGTAGTTCGAGCACTTTTGCGATAGTTAGATTGATTGTATGCCCTTGTTTGATTGAATGAAGTGAATTGTTTGCTTTTGCCTCATGTGCATATGGGTAGTGTTTTCTCTTTAGACCCCCTCTATTCTTAAATCTCATCTTTTCTAAAACCTCAGATGCCTCCGAGACGTGACCCCGGATTTACCTTCCCACCGGAGCTCACTCAGTTGATCCAGCAGCAGAACACATTGATGCAGTTGCTAGTCCAGAATCAGAATCAGGGGAACAACAACAACAACCCACCACCACCACCACCACCTGTTGATCACTTAGCTCATTTTCTTAGGCTGAATCCGCTGGTGTTTTCCAGTAGCACCGAGCCGATAGTAGCAGATGATTGGCTCCGTAAGACAGCTAGAGAGTTGACCATGGCAGGATGCACAGATGTGGAAAAGGTGAAGTTTGCCGCACATCAGCTGGAAGGACCCGCAACATCATGGTGGAAGAATTTCACAACCACTTTCCCTATCGACACTATCACGTGGGATCAGTTTCAGCAGGCTTTTCGTACTGCCCATGTTTCAGCAGGAGCTATGGCCATGAAGAAGCAAGAGTTTCGCAACTTGCGCCAAGGAGGGCGGACAGTTGGCCAGTATGTGGAGGACTTTAGTAAGTTAGCACGTTATGCCCCACATGACGTTGCTACGGATGCAACTAAGCAGGAGAAGTTTTTGGAAGGACTGAATGACGAGTTGAGCATGCAGTTGATGGTAGCAACCTTCAACAACTACCAGGAGTTGGTAGATCGTGCTCTCATGATTGAATGGAAGCAACATCAGATTGAGAATCGCAAGAGGAAGTATGGACAAGGGAAGTACAATTCAGGGGCTCAGCAAAAGCCATGTTTTATCCCTAGACCGGGAGGACATTTTCAGCATACCCATGGAGGAGGTAGCTCGCACAATCACAATGGCACCAAGAATGGTAATTGGAATGGAGGAAGCAACGGCCAGAACCGCACCAACCCATAGACCCCAGCCAAGAGAGACCTGAGCCAAGTCACTTGCTTTAAGTGCTAGAATACCGGACATTATGCCAATGAATGTCCTGAATCCCAGAATGGAAATGACAATGGAAGCTCTGGGAAGAAGCCGAACCCTTTCAACAGGGGACAGGTGAACCACGTTAACGTGGAGGAGGTTGAAGAGCAGCTGGATGCTGTAATCGGTAAGTTTTTGGTTAAGTCATTTACTTCACTCGTTCTTTTTGATACTGGTGCATCGCATTCATACATATCAAGGGGATTTGTGGATAAGTATAGCCTGCCCACCAAAGTTCTTAGAACACCTATGTTAGTAAGCTCACCAGGAGCGGAGTATATGGTTAGCCAAGGATGTTTTCAAGTGCCATTGAGTATAGGTAGGCATGTGTTTCCCTCGGATTTAATCATTTTGGGATCACAAGGATTGGATGTAATTCTGAGTATGGATTGGCTGTCGATGTATGGAGGAAACATCGATTACGCCAGTAAGTCGATCTTGCTTACCACCCCAGAAGGGAGAAGGATCAAGTATGTATCCCGGCATGTGCCGAAGAGGACTCAAGTAAATTGTCTAACAGGAGTTATGCAGGAGGAAGTACCAGTAGTGAAGGATTTCCCTGATGTATTTCCAGAAGAATTGCCAGGCATGCCACCGGATAGAGATATTGAGTTTTTGATTGAGCTTTTTCCAGGCACAGGGCCAATATCAAAGAGACCATATAGGATGCCCGCAAAGGATTTGGTGGAGATTAAGAAGCAGATTAAGGAGTTACTGGATAAGAGATATATCTGCCCAAGTTCTTCACCTTGGGGATCGCCAGTACTTCTAGTGGAGAAGAAGGATGGATCGTTAAGGATGGTTGTTGATTATCGAGGATTGAATGAAGTAACCATCAAGAATAAGTACCCACTACCAATGATCAATGATTTGTTTGATCGATTGCAAGGGGCTAAGGTTTTTTCCAAGATCGATCTGCGATCAGGATACCACCAGTTGAAGATTCGAGAACAGGATATACCTAAGACGGCTTTTACCACCAGGTATGGGCTGTATGAGTATACCGTTGTCATTTGGTCTGACTAACGCACCTGCATATTTTATGAACATGATGAACAAAGTGTTTATGGAGTTTTTGGATAAGTTCGTCGTAGTGTTCATTGATGATATCCTGGTTTACTCGAAGAATGAAGAGGAGCATAAGGAGCATTTGCGTTTGGTTCTTGGAAAGCTCAGAGAACATCAATTATATGCCAAGTTTAGCAAATGTGAGTTTTGGTTGAAGGAAGTTGGGTTTCTCGGACACGTTATATCCGGAGAAGGTATAGCAGTAGATCCCACTAAGGTTGATACCGTGACAAATTGGGAAGCCCCAACAATAGTTGGAGAGATCCAGAGTTTTCTTGGACTCACAGGATACTACCGGAGGTTTATTGAGAATTTCTCAAAGATTGCGAAGCCTATGACGTAGTTGTTGAAAAAGGATACCAAGTTCATATGGACGGAGGAATGTGAGGCTAGTTTCCAGGAGTTAAAGAAATGTTTGGTTACATCACCTGTGTTGATTTTGCCGTGTCAGACCAAGGATTATGAGGTGTATTGCGACGCTTCACGTCGAGGACTTGGAGCAGTGCTTATGCAGGAAGGAAGAGTTGTTTCATATGCCTTATGACAGCTTAAGCCTCATGAGTTAAATTATGCTACACATGATTTGGAGTTAGCAGCCGTAGTGCATGCATTGAAAACCTGGAGACACTTTCTCATTGGAAACCATTGTGAGGTGTACACGGATCACAAGAGTTTGAAGTATATTCTCACACAGAAGGAGTTGAATCTCAGGCAAAGGAGGCGGTTGGAGCTCATCAAGGATTATGATATGAGATTGCATTATCACCCCGGAAAGGCTAACGTAGTAGCCGATGCGCTGAGCCGTAAAAGTCATGTCAACACCTTAATGATGGGAGATTTACCAAGGGAGTTAGCCGAAAATCTTCGAGAGCTATGTTTGGAAATAGTACCAAGAGGCTATGTAGCAGCATTGGAGATTCAGTCTACTTTGATGGATAAGATCAAAGACGCCCAGAAGACTGACAAGGAGATTGCCTCTATAAAGGAGAAAATGAGCAAAGGAAAAGCTAAGGGATTTCGTGAAGATGAGCACGATACCTTATGGTTTGAAGACTGTGTTTATGTGCCTAATGATTCGGAGATCAGGAAGTTAATTCTGCAAGAGGCCCATGATTCACCATATTCGATTCACCTAGGAAATACCAAGATGTATTTGGATTTGAAGGATACTTTCTGGTGGACCGGAATGAAGAAGGATATTGTGGAATATGTAGCAGTTTGTGATGTATGTCAGAGAGTAAAAGCAGAGCATCAGAAGCCAGCGGGATTGCTACAGCCATTGCCGATACCCGAATGGAAGTGGGATAAGTTAGGCATGGATTTTATTACAGGTTTACCCAGAACTCGTTCAGGCTATGACTCAATATGGGTTGTAGTCGATCGTTTGACAAAGGTAGCTCCTTTCATTCCAGTGAAGACTACCTATACCAGTGCAAAGTTGGCAAAGATATACATGACCGGAATCGTATGTCTGCATGGAGTTCCAAGGAGCATTGTATTAGATAGAGGAACCCAATTTACCTCAAAGTTCTGGAATCAGTTGCATGAAACTTTGGGTACCAGACTGGAGTTTAGTACAGCTTTCCATCCGCAGACAGATGGATAGACCGAGAGAGTCAACCAGATTTTGGAGGATATGCGGAGAGCTTGTGCGCTAGATTATGGATCTAGTTGGGACGAGAATTTGCCATATGTAGAGTTCTCTTACAACAACAGTTATCAATCCAGTTTGAAGATGGCCCTTTTCGAAGCCTTGTACGGAAGGAGGTGCAGGACCCCATTATCGTGGGATGAAGTTGGAGAACGCCAGTTGTTTGGACCGGATCTGATTAAGGAGTCTGAACAGAAAGTGAAATTGATTCGTGATAGGCTCAAGGTAGCTCAGTCCAGGCAGAAGAGCTACGCAGATTCTAAACGCAAGGAGACAGTTTACGAAGTCGGAGACCGAGTTTATCTTCGAGTATCTCCACTTTGAGGAGTTAAGCGCTTTGGAGTTAAGGGAAAGTTAGCGCCACGTTTTGTAGGCCCATACAAAGTTTTGAAGCGTATGGGGAAAGTAGCCTATAAATTGGAATTGCCTGAAGGATTGTCAGGAGTTCACGACGTGTTCCATGTTTCCCAGTTGAAGAAGTGCTACACAGAGATGGCTGATATACCGCTGAGAGATACAGTGCCACTGGAAGCGATTCAGTTGGACAGTGATTTGACCTATGAGGAGAAACCAGTTAAGATTCTAGAGTATGCCAGTCGAGTCACCCGCAGCAAGGTTATCAAGTTTTGCAAAGTTTAGTGGAGCCACCACACGGAGGATGAAGCCACCTAGGAGCGAGAGGAAGAATTGCTGAAGGACCACCCTCACCTATTTTCTAGCCAACCCGAATCTCGAGGGCGAGATTCATCTTAAGGGGGGGTAGGTTTGTAACATCCCAAATTTTCAATTTGGAATGTTATACACTAGATCATCATTTGCATATCATATTTTATTGCATTTTGGTTGATCCTAGAAATTCTACGCAACTCAAGGACCCTCGAAGAGAGTTGGGGATTTCGTTATTTTCATATTTGAGTTTTCTCAAATTTTGAAAATAGGATCATTTGATTTTATTTATTTTATCTTCAATTATTTCTATTATTAAAATACGAGAGAGGGAATAAAATGACTTTCCCAAAAAATAAAGAAATACTGAGGATTTAATAAAAAATCAAATAAGATTTTATTTTGGTTTTATTTGCTATTTTATTTGAATTTAGGAAAAATGCGTATTTTCAAAATTGCATTTAGGCCCCAAATAAATGTTCATCCTGTGCGGCTTGATTTTAGAAGCCGGGGAAAATTTATTTGGGATTTTTGGAGTCCGTTTAGTATTCCTTTTGTTTTTTTCTAAGCGTAACTATTTAAAAAAACGCGCAACTGACTTACCGGGCCGTGTCCGACGTGGACACTTGGCCCGGCCGGCTTTAAATAGCCGGGGAGGCCCAGCCGCCACCCCACCAAACCCTAGCCGCCACCCTAGCCGCCGCTGCCGCCGCTGCCGCTGCCGCCGGAGGTAGATCTCGCCGCCATTTTTAAAAAAAACCGATCGGTTTTCCGTCGGTTTCGTTCGGTTTTTTTAGTTCATTTTTTAATAGATCGGTTTTTCTGGTTTATTTATTTAGCGAGCGTTCGCCCGTTCGTTTGTTTTAACGAACGCGTTCTTCGTTTAGATCCAGTTAACGAACGTTCGTTCATTAATCTGTTCTTCGTTTTCTTTTTCTCGGATTAAATCCGTGTTTTTTTGATCGCGATTCCTGATTCGTTTTTCGTTCTAGTCTAACTTTTCGCTCGTTTATCGGAATCAGGCGACTCAAGCGCCTGGAGTTTCGTCTCGAAACCCTCTTTCCGTTTAACCAACTCAAACAAGTTTTTGCCACTGTAAAAATTGCCCTAGATCCAGAATAGTAACCGAAGCATGTTTCTTTTGCCGTTTGTCTTTCGTTGCTTTGTTCGATTTGATTCTTTTTGCCAACCGGAGTTCTTAAGTTGAACTTTCTGGTTAGATCTCTTATTCGAGTTTTACCTGTGCATTAGTTGAGTACTTATTGTATGCTTGTTTGTTTGCGATAGAGTACCCGGAGTGCGCCGCTTGCTACTTCGAATCGCTAGGTTTTGCGGATCGTCAGCAAGGCAAGTAACACTTTGATCATACTTCCAACTACCCAGTTTTTATTGCATTAGATCAATCCTCACACATTGCATGATTAGGATCTAATTAAATTGTGGGTTTGGGAAGTAGATGAGGTAGTACCTATTACCTGTTATTATCAAACCTTTGGGAGTTACTTCTACGTTGCTTATTATGCTATGCTATGCTAGTAGACGTGGATTGGGTGAGTGTATCCATGACAGATGTGAGATTTTTAAATTAATGGTTTATCTAAGGTGGCAACTTAAATACACATCTGGGTGGATTGAGGCACCTGGGTATTCCAGCGATTGCCTATTTTCTTTTGGACCGCCACCTAGACTCAAAGGGATCATGAGATTATTCATGCTAGAAACTTCCGTGTGCAGCCACAAGCTATTATGGGCTCTAGCATAGTTGATTAAGTCATGCGAACTCTTACAGTGGTAGACTAGCAGATGTAGGGGAAAGTAGGTGTAACGGTCTACCCGATCGTAAGGTGCTAGCGCTTCTGAAAGACTATGTCTCAGTCATTCGTTTCTCAAACACCATGTAGTGCGAGAAATCAAATGGAGGCGATCGAGTTTTGTGGGGAAAAGTGCACAAACCTCTACAGAGTGTATAAACTAATCATGGTTAGCCGTGTACCCGGTTATGGACATCTTAAGTATCTAGTACCTGGATTATCATGTGAATCTCATCATGTTACTCTAAAATTAATTTTGTTGGGTTTTGTTTAATGATGATGTTTAATTGGGATTGAGAATGCTGTCAACCATTCTCAATGTTTAACAACTACCATGATAGTTAAATAAAAATTTATTCCTTTGCAGTAGGGAAAAATTGGCTTTACGCAAAACTGTAACCATAGAGCTTTCCACTAGCCAAATATGCATATAGTATAGCCTATTTCTTCCATTACTCTCTATGTGTTACATTGCCAGCATATTCCATGTGCTGACCCGTTTCGGGCTGCAACGTTAATGTTGCGGACTTTTCAGACGACGATTAAGGTGCTTTTAGGTCGTGGTTCTATACTTAGTGATGCCGTTGGAGTTGATGGACTCACTTCTCTTCCAAGCCTTCCGCTGTTATCGTTATTAGATGGCCTTAAGCCATATTTATTGTAATAAGTTCTCTTTTGAGACTCTCGATGTAATAAGTGTGTGATTGCTACTCTGTTATAAATCCTTCAAGTACTGTGTGGTGTCAGCATTACTGATCCAGGGATGACACCTCAGCACAGAGATTGGACCGTTTGAGGTCTGGTCGCTACAGAACAACTCCCGTGGGGGCATTCACTTGGCTCCTCCTAGGCACATGCCTAGATACATACTTAATCCTTTTTCCCTCCGGGGTGGTGAGATAAATCGACTTACTAGCACAGTCAATGCTTCCTCCATACTTTGACATCCAGTCCATACCTAATATCACATCCAATCCTTGTGACTCCAAGATAATTAGGTCAGACGGAAAAACATGTGTACCAATGGTTAGGGGTATCTGGTCGCACCATCGGCTAGCCATGTACTCTGCTCCAGGTGAACTCACTAGGAGAGGGGTCCTAAGGGTTTGGGTTGGTAGTATAAACTTATCCACGAACCCCCTTGATATGTATGAATGCGATGCACTAGTATCGAAAAGAACAAGAGCAGTAAATGACTTAACCAAAAACTTACCTATTACCGCATCCGGCTGCTCTTCAACCTCCTCCACGTTAACGTGGTTCACTTGTCCTTTGTTGAATGGATTAGGCTTCTTTCCAGCGCTCCCATTCCCGCTTCCATCCCTTCCTTCAGGGCAATCATTGGCATAGTGCCCTGTCTTCCCACACTTAAAGCAAGTAACTTGACTTAGGTCTCTTTTGGCGGGTGTGGCTGGGTTGGAGCGGTTCTGATTGTTGTTAGCTCCGTTACCATTTCCATTCTTAGCACCATTGTGATTATGCAATCCTCCTCCAGTGTGGTTGTGACCTCCATGGTTATGGACAAGTCCTCCCGAGTTCGGGGTTAGGCGAGGTTTCTGCTGAGCTCCTGAGTTATACTTCCCTTGTCCGTACTTCCTCTTACGGTTCTCAATCTGCTGCTGCTTCCCTTCAATCATAAATGCCTTATCTAACAACTCCTGGTAGTTGTTGAAGGTTGCTACCATCAACTGCATGCTCATCTCATCATTCAACCCTTCCATAAACTTCTCTTGCTTCGCGGCGTCTGTGGCCACATCATCAGGGGCATAGCGAGATAACTTGCTAAACTCATCCACGTACTGAGCCACAGTATGATTCCCCTGGTGTAAGTTGTGGAACTCCCGCTTCTTCATCTGCATAGCTCCAGTTGAGACATGAGCTGTGCGGAAAGCTTGCTGAAATTGGTCCCATGTCACCGTGGCTATGGGGTAGGTGATAGTGTAATTCTCCCACCATGATGCTGCTGGTCCATCCAACTGATGTGCGGCAAAACGCACCTTCTCAGCATTAGTGCATCCCGCAGTGGTTAACTCCCTTCCAATCCTACGGAGCCAATCATCTAACTATAGGCTCGGTGCTACTGGAAAACACCGGCGGTTGTAGCCTTAGAAAGCGGGCTAGGTTGTCCAATGGTGGCGGGTTGTTGTTGTTGTTGTTGTTGCCCTGGTTCTAAACTAGCAATTGTAGGGGAACGTAGTAATTTCAAACATTTTCCTACGCACACGCAAGATCATGGTGATGCATAGCAACGAGAGGGGGAGAGTGTGATCTACGTACCCTTGTAGATCGACAACGGAAGCGTTAACTTGGTTGATGTAGTCGTACGTCTTCACGGCCCGACCGATCAAGCACCGAAACTACGGCACCTCCAAGTTCTAGCACACATTCAGCTCGATGACGATCCCCAGACTCTGATCCAGCAAAGTGTCGGGGAAGAGTTCCGTCAGCACGACGGTGTGGTGACGATCTTGATGTACTACTGTCGCAGGGCTTCGCCTAAGCACCGCTACAATATTATCGAGGACTATGGTGGAAGGGGGCATCGCACACGGCTATGAATATGATCACGTGGATCAACTTGTGTCTCTAGGGGGTGCCCCTGCCTCCGTATATAAAGGCTCAAGGGAGGGGTGCCGGCCGGCCAGGAGAGGCGCGCCAGGAGGAGTCCTACTCCCTGCGGGAGTAGGACTCCCCCCTTTC
>NC_041386.1:68914480-68933236 GCF_002162155.2 Triticum dicoccoides
AGGAGAGAGAGGAGGAAGGGGGGCCGGCCCCCTCTCCTTGTCCAATTCGAACCAAGGGGGGAAGGGGCGCGCGGCCCATCTCTGGCCACCTCTCCTTTCTTCCACTAAGGCCCACTAAGGCCCATATACCTCCCGGGGGGTTCCGGTAACCTCCCGGTACTCCGGTAAAATCCCGATTTCACCCGGAACACTTCCGATATCCAAACATAGGCTTCCAATATATCAATCTTTATGTCTCGACCATTTCGAGACTCCTCGTCATGTCCGTGATCACATCCGGGACTCCGAACAACCTTCGGTACATCAAAATGCATAAACTCATAATATAACTGTCATCGTAACCTTAAGCGTGCGGACCCTACGGGTTCGAGAACAATGTAGACATGACCGAGACATGTCTCCAGTCAATAACCAATAGCGGAACCTGGATGCTCATATTGGCTCCTACATATTCTACAAAGATCTTTTATCGGTCAGACCGCATAACAATATACGTTGTTCCCTTTGTCATCGGTATGTTACTTGCCCGAGATTCGATCGTCGGTATCCTATACCTAGTTCAATCTCATTACCGGCAAGTCTCTTTACTCGTTCTGTAATACATCATCCCGCAACTAACTCATTAGTTGCAATGCTTGCAAGGCTTAAGTGATGTGCATTACCGAGAGGGCCCAGAGATACCTCTCCGACAATCGGAGTGACAAATCCTAATCTCGAAATACGCCAACCCAACATGTACCTTTGGAGACACCTATAGAGCTCCTTTATAATCACCCAGTTATGTTGTGACGTTTGGTAGCACACAAAGTGTTCCTCTGGCAAACGGGAGTTGCATAATCTCATAGTCATAGGAACATGTATAAGTCATGAAAAAAGCAATAGCAACATACTAAACGATCGGGTGCTAAGCTAATGGAATGGGTCATGTCAATCAGATCATTCAACTAATGATGTGATCCCGTTAATCAAATAACAACTCTTTGTCCATGGTTAGGAAACATAACCATCTTTGATTAACGAGCTAGTCAAGTAGAGGCATACTAGTGACACTCTGTTTGTTTATGTATTCACACATGTATTATGTTTCCGGTTAATACAATTCTAGCATGAATAATAAACTTTTATCATGATATAAGGAAATAAATAATAACTTTATTATTGCCTCTAGGGCATATTTCCTTCAGTCTCCCACTTGCACTAGAGTCAATAATCTAGATTACACAATAATGATTCTAACACCCATGGAGCCTTGGTGCTGGTCATGTTTTGCTTGTGGAAGAGGCTTAGTCAACGGGTCTGCAACATTCCGATCCGTATGTATCTTCCAAATCTCTATGTCTCCCACCTGGACTAGATCCCGGATGAAATTTAAGCGTCTCTTGATGTGCTTGGTTCTCTTGTGTAATCTGGATTCCTTCGCCAAGGCAATTGCACCAGTATTGTCACAAAAGATTTTCATTGGACCCGATGCACTAGGTATGACACCTAGATCGGATATGAACTCCTTCATCCAGACTCCTTCATTCGCTGCTTCCGAAGCAGCTATGTATTCCGCTTCACACGTAGATCCCGCCACGACGCTCTGTTTAGAACTGCACCAACTGACAGCTCCACCATTTAATGTAAACACGTATCCGGTTTGCGATTTAGAATTGTCCGGATCAGTGTCAAAGCTTGCATCAACGTAACCGTTTACGATGAGCTCTTTGTCACCTTCATATACGAGAAACATATCCTTAGTCCTTTTCAGGTACTTCAGGATGTTCTTGACCGCTGTCCAGTGATCCACTCCTGGATTACTTTGGTACCTCCCTGCTAGACTTATAGCAAGGCACACATCAGGTCTGGTACACAGCATTGCATACATGATAGAGCCTATGGCTGAAGCATAGGGAACATCTTTCATCTTCTCTCTATCTTCTGCAGTGGTCGGGCATTGAGTCTGACTCAACTTCACACCTTGTAACACAGGCAAGAACCCTTTCTTTGCTTGATCCATTTTGAACTTCTTCAAAATCTTGTCAAGGTATGTGCTTTGTGAAAGTCCAATTCAACGTCTTGATCTATCTCTATAGATCTTTATGCCTAATATGTAAGCAGCTTCACCGAGGTCTTTCATTGAAAAAATCTTATTCAAGTATCCCTTTATGCTATCTAGAAATTCTATATCATTTCCAATCAGTAATATGTCATCCACATATAATATCAGAAATGATACACAACTCCCACTCACTTTCTTGTAAATACAGGCTTCTCCAAAAGTCTGTATAAAACCAAATGCTTTCATCACACTATCAAAGCGTTTATTCCAACTCCGAGAGGCTTGCACCAGTCCATAAATGGATCGCTGGAGCTTGCACACTTTGTTAGCTCCCTTTGGATTGAAAAAACCTTCCGGTTGCATCATATACAACTCTTCTTCCAGAAATCCATTCAGGAATGCAGTTTTGACATCCATCTGCCAAATTTCATAATCATAAAATGCGGCAATTGCTAACATGATTCGGACAGACTTAAGCATCGCTGCGGGTGAGAAGGTCTCATCGTAGTCAACCCCTTGAACTTGCCGAAACCCTTTTGCGACAAGTCGAGCTTTGTAGACAGTAATATTACCGTCGGTGTTAGTCTTCTTCTTGAAGATCCATTTATTCTCAATTGCTTGCCGATCATTGGGCAAGTCAACCAAAGTCCATACTTTGTTCTCATACATGGATCCCATCGTAGATTTCATGGCTTCAAGCCATTTTGTGGAATCTGGGCTCACCATCGCTTCTTCATAGTTTGTAGGTTCATCATGATCTAGTAGCATGACTTCCAGAACAGGATTACCGTACCACTCTGGTGCGGATCTTGCTCTGGTTGACCTACGAGGTTCGGTAGTAACTTGATCTGAAGTTTCATGATCATCATCATTAGCTTCCTCACTAATTGGTGTAGGTGTCACAGGAACTGATTTCTGTGATGAACTACTTTCCAATAAGGGAGCAAGTACAGTTACCTCATTAAGTTC
Organism: Triticum dicoccoides; assembly: GCF_002162155.2. Taxonomy (NCBI): domain Eukaryota; kingdom Viridiplantae; phylum Streptophyta; class Magnoliopsida; order Poales; family Poaceae; genus Triticum; species Triticum dicoccoides. The sequence continues at coordinate 68,917,491 of NC_041386.1, forward strand.
TACTTTCCTCCCACTCACTTCTTTCGAGAGAAACTCCTTCTCTAGAAAGGATCCATTCTTAGCAACGAATGTCTTGCCTTCGGATCTGTGGTAGAAGGTGTATCCAATAGTCTCCTTTGGATATCCTATGAACACACATTTCTCCGATTTGGGTTCGAGCTTATCAGGTTGAAGCTTTTTCACATAAGCATCGCAGCCCCAAACTTTCAGAAACGACAACTTTGGTTTCTTGCCAAACCATAGTTCATAAGGCGTCGTCTCAACGGATTTTGATGGTGCCCTATTTAACGTGAATGCGGCCGTCTCCAAAGCATAACCCCAAAACAATAGCGGTAAATCAGTAAGAGACATCATAGATCGCACCATATCTAGTAAAGTACGATTACGACGTTCGGACACACCATTACGCTGTGGTGTTCCGGGTGGCGTGAGTTGCGAAACTATTCCGCGTTGTTTCAAATGTACACCAAACTCGTAACTCAAATATTCTCCTCCATGATCAGATCGTAGAAACTTTATTTTCTTGTTACGATGATTTTCAACTTCACTCTGAAATTCTTTGAACTTTTCAAACGTTTCAGACTTATGTTTCATTAAGTAGATATACCCATATCTGCTTAAATCATCTGTGAAGGTGAGAAAATAACGATATTCGCCACGAGCCTCAATATTCATCGGACCACATACATCTATATGTATGATTTCCAACAAATCTATTGCTCTCTCCATAGTACCGGAGAACGGCGTTTTAGTCATCTTGCCCATGAGGCATGGTTCGCAAGTACCAAGTGATTCATAATCAAGTGGTTCCAAAAGTCCATCAGTATGGAGTTTCTTCATGCGCTTTACACCGATATGACCTAAACAGTAGTGCCACAAATAAGTTGCACTATCATTATCAACTCTTTATCTTTTGGCTTCAACATTATGAATATGTGTGTTACTACTATTGAGATTCAATAAGAATAGACCACTCTTCAAGGGTGCATGACCATAAAAGATATTACTCATATAAATAGAACAGCCATTATTATCTGATTTAAATGAATAACCGTCTTGCATCAAACAAGATCCAGATATAATGTTCATGCTTAACGCTGGCACCAAATAACAATTATTTAGGTCTAATATTAATCCCGAAGGTAGATGTATAGGTAGCGTGCCGACTGCGATCACATCGACTTTGGAACCGTTTCCCACGCGCATCGTCACCTCGTCCTTAGCCAATCTTCGCTTAATCCGTAGTCCCTGTTTCGAGTTGCAAATATTAGCAACAGAACCAGTATCAAATACCCAGGTGCTACTGCGAGCATTAGTAAGGTACACATCAATAACATGTATATCACATATACCTTTGTTCACCTTGCCATCCTTCTTATCCGCCAAATACTTGGGGCAGTTCCGCTTCCAGTGACCAGTCTGCTTGCAGTAGAAGCACTCAGTTTCAGGCTTAGGTCCAGACTTGGGTTTCTTCTCTTGAGCAGCAACTTGCTTGCTGTTCTTCTTGAAGTTCCCCTTCTTCTTCCCTTTGCCCTTTTTCTTGAAACTAGTGGTCTTGTTGACCATCAACACTTGATGCTCCTTTTTGATTTCTACCTCCGTAGCTTTCAGCATTGTGAAGAGCTCGGGAATAGTCTTATTCATCCCTTGCATATTATAGTTCATCATGAAGCTCTTGTAGCTTGGTGGCAGTGATCGGAGAATTCTTTCAATGATGCAATCATCTGGAAGATTAACTCCCATTTGAATCAAGTGATTATTATACCCAGACATTTTGAGTATATGCTCACTGACAGAACTGTTCTCCTCCATCTTGCAGCTATAGAACTTATTGGAGACTTCATATCTCTCAATCCGGGCATTTGCTTGAAATATTAACTTCAACTCCTGGAACATCTCATATGCTCCATGACGTTCAAAACATCGTTGAAGTCCCGGTTCTAAGCCGTAAAGCATGGCACACTGAACTATCGAGTAGTCATCAACTTTGCTCTACCAGACGTTCACAACACCTGGTGTTGCTCCAGCAGCAGGCCTGGCACCCAGCGGTGCTTCCAGGACGTAATTCTTCTGTGCAGCAATGAGGATAATCCTCAAGTTACGGACCCAGTCCGTGTAATTGCTACCATCATCTTTCAACTTTGCTTTCTCAAGGAACGCATTAAAATTCAACGGAACAACAGCACGGGCCATTTATCTACAATCATACATAAAACAAGCAAGATACTATCAGGTACTAAGTTCATGATAAATTTAGGTTCAATTAATCATATTACTTAAAGAACTCCCACTTAGATAGACATCCCTCTAATTCTCTAAGTGATCACGTGATCCAAATCAACTAAACCATGTCCGATCATCACGTGAGATGGAGTAGTTTCATTGGTGAACATCACTATGTTGATCATATCTACTATATGATTCACGCTCGACCTTTCGGTCTCCGTGTTCCGAGGCCATATCTGTATATGCTTGGCTCGTCAAGTATAACCTGAGTATTCCGCGTGTGCAACTGTTTTGCACCCGTTGTATTTGAACGTAGAGCCTATCACACCCGATCATCACGTGGTGTCTCAGCACGAAGAACTTTCGCAACGGTGCATACTCAGGGAGAACACTTCTTGATAATTTAGTGAGAGATCATCTTATAATGCTACCGTCAATCAAAGCAAGATAAGATGCATAAAAGATAAACATCACATGCAATCAATATAAGTGATATGATATGGCCATCATCATCTTGTGCTTGTGATCTCCATCTCCGAAGCACCGTCATGATCACCATCGTCACCAGCGCGACACCTTGATCTCCATCGTAGCATCGTTATCATCTCGCCAATCTTATGCTTCCACGACTATCGCTACCGCTTAGTGATAAAGTAAAGCATTACAGCGCGATTGCATTGCATACAATAAAGCGACAACCATATGGCTCCTGCCAGTTGCCGATAACTCGGTTAAAAAACATGATCATCTCATACAATAAAATTTAGCATCATGTCTTGACCATATCACATCACAACATGCCCTGCAAAAACAAGTTAGACGTCCTCTACTTTGTTGTTGCATGTTTTACGTGGCTGCTACGGGCTTAAGCAAGAACTAATCTTACCTACGCATCAAAACCACAACGATAGTTTGTCAAGTTGGTGCTGTTTTAACCTTCACAAGCACCGGGCGTAGCCACACTCGGTTCAACTAAAGTTGGAGAAACTGTCACCCGCAAGCCACCTATGTGCAAAGCACGTCGGGAGAACCGGTCTCGCGTAAGCGTACGCGTAATGTCGGTCCGGGCCGCTTCGTCCAACAATACCGCCGAACCAAAGTATGACATGCTGGTAAGAAGTATGACTTATATCGCCCACAACTCACTTGTGTTCTACTCGTACATATAACATCAACATATAAAACCTAGGCTCGGATGCCACTGTAGGGGAACATAGTAATTTCAAAAAATTTCCTACGCACACGCAAGATCATGGTGATGCATAGAAACGAGAGGGGGAGAGTGTGATCTACGTACCCTTGTAGATCGACAACGGAAGCGTTAACTTGGTTGATGTAGTCGTACGTCTTCACGGCCCGACCGATCAAGCACCGAAACTACGACACCTCCGAGTTCTAGCACACGTTCAGCTCGATGACGATCCCCGGACTCCGATCCAGCAAAGTGTCGGGGAAGAGTTCCGTCAGCACGACGGCGTGGTGACGATCTTGATGTACTACTGTCGCAGGGCTTCGCCTAAGCACCGCTACAATATTATCGAGGACTATGGTGGAAGGGGGCACCGCACACGGCTATGAATATGATCACGTGGATCAACTTGTGTCTCTAGGGGGTGCCCCTGCCTCCTTATATAAAGGCTCAAGGGAGGGGGGCCGGCCGGCCAGGAGAGGCGCGCTAGGAGGAGTCCTACTCCCTGCGGGAGTAGGACTCCCCCCTTTCCTAGTAGGAATAGGATTCGCGAAGGGGGGAAAAGAGGAGAGAGAGGAGGAAGGGGGGCCGGCCCCCTCTCCTTGTCCAATTCGGACCAAGGGGGGGAGGGGCGTGCAGCCCATCTCTGGCCGCCTCTCCTCTCTTCCACTAAGGCCCACTAAGGCCCATATACCTCCCGGGGGGTTCCGGTAACCTCCCGGTACTCCGGTAAAATCCCGATTTCACCCGGAACACTTCCGATATCCAAACATAGGCTTGCAATATATCAATCTTTATGTATCGACCATTTCGAGACTCCTCGTCATGTCCGTGATCACATCCAGGACACCGAAAAACCTTCGGTACATCAAAATGCATAAACTCATAATATAACTGTCATCGTAACCTTAAGCGTGCGGACCCTACGGGTTCGAGAACAATGTAGACATGACCGAGACACGTCTCCGGTCAATAACCAATAGCGGAACCTGGATGCTCATATTGGCTCCTACATATTCTACGAAGATCTTTTATCGGTCAGACCGCATAACAACATACGTTGTTCCCTTTGTCATCGGTATGTTACTTGCCCGAGATTCGATCGTCGGTATCCTATACCTAGTTCAATCTCGTTACTGGCAAGTCTCTTTACTCGTTCTGTAATACATCATCCTGCAACTAACTCATTAGTTGCAATGCTTGCAAGGCTTAAGTGATGTGCATTACCGAGAGGGCCCAGAGATACCTCTCCGACAATCGGAGTGACAAATCCTAATCTCGAAATACGCCAACCCAACATGTACCTTTGGAGACACCTGTAGAGCTCCTTTATAATCACCCAGTTACGTTGTGACGTTTGGTAGCACACAAAGTGTTCCTCTGGCAAACGGGAGTTGCATAATCTCATAGTCATAGGAACATGTATAAGTCATGAAAAAAGCAATAGCAACATACTAAACGATCGGGTGCTAAGCTAATGGAATGGGTCATGTCAATCAGATCATTCAACTAATGATGTGATCCCGTTAATCAAATAACAACTCTTTGTCCATGGTTAGGAAACATAACCATCTTTGATTAACGAGCTAGTTAAGTAGAGGCATACTAGTGACACTCTGTTTGTCTATGTATTCACACATGTATTATGTTTCCGGTTAATACAATTCTAGCATGAATAATAAACTTTTATCATGATATAAGGAAATAAATAATAACTTTATTATTGCCTCTAGGGCATATTTCCTTCCGCAATTGCATCAAAGTATTCTGCTGCTGGATCAACTGGGTGAGCTCCGGTGGGAAAACAAAACCGGGGTCACGTCTCGGAGGCATCTGATGGGTTTAGATGGAAGAGATCATAATAGAAAAGGGGGTCTAATGAGAAGGCACTACCCATATGCACATGAGACAAACACAATCATTTCACTCACTCAATCAAGCAAGGGCATACAAGCGGTCTAGAACTATCGCAAAAGTGCTCAACTACTACTAAATACATGGGGGAATACTACTAATTTATGGTGGTCTTCCAGAAATTTTGATCGGTGGAAGACTCCATGATGTCAGCTCCAGCTTCGTCTTCAAAGTCATCCTCACTAGGATCGGAATCAGTGTCGTCGATGATGATGTAGTTTTCCGGGCATGTGGAATCGTCGTCTTCTTCTCCCGGTGCTGGTCCTCCCATGAATACTCCGATCTTCTTAACTAGGTCGTCATTCTTCTCCAGTAGTGTCTTGATTTACTCCTCATATCCATCGCGTGTAAATTTGAGTTCTTCCTCCAACTCGATGATCCTAGTCTTCGCCTTCTTCAAGTCTATCATGTCTGGGCACATCTGGTTCTCCTGACGTCGAATGTGCTGGTTTAACTCCTGGATGTAAGCTGCAATGGATCTATCCTTCTTGGTGCTGATTACTTCCCATTGCTCGTCTCGGCACCCACATATTTGGTAGATAGTGTCCTTGAGTTCCCTGTTGTAGACTTCTCCAATGCATCCCATGGTAATGTGAGCTGCCATACTCTTTCCTAAACTCCAGGTTGGTGCATCGAAGGAAAACTCTATGGATTTAGTGACTGGCGGGAAGGTCCTTCCTGGAACTTGTACTTGAATCATCCAGCGCTCCTCCTCTGGTCAGGTGGCGTTGTACGTCCCGGTGAAGATTGGTATTCCAATGTTCAAGTACCTAGTGACTTCCTTCAGGTGGCGTCCAAATGGTGTGTCTTCATCCGGTTGTGCAAACTTGTTCCTTGCATCCGCCATCCTAAAGAGTAGAAAATGGAGAGGAGTCAGAAATGAGAAGAGAAGTGTGACCTATGGTTTAGCTTAGTGGTCGTGTCCTACACTCAGCATGTGCTTTGATACCATCTTGTAGCGACCCGACCTCAAACGGTCAAGTCTCTGTGCTTCAGTGTCATCCCTGGATCGGTAATGCTGACACACACATTACTCGAAGGATTTATAACAGAGTAGCAATCGCACACTTATTACATAGAATGTCTCCAAAGAGAACTTATTACAATAATATGGCTTAAGGCCATCTAATGCGATAACAACGGAAGGCTTGGAAGATAAAGTGAGTCCATCAACTCCAACAACATAGCTGAGCTGCACGACAACGACCTAACGAACCTTACTCCTCGTCTGAAAAGTCTGCAACATAATACGTTGTAGCCCGAGAACAGGACAACACATGGAATATGCTAGCAATGTAACACAGTAGCGCAAGAACAGAATAATGCTATCACTACATGCATATTTGGATGGTGGAAAGCTCTATGGTTATAGTTTTTGCGAAAAGCCATTTTTTCCCTACAACAAAGGAATAGATTTTAATTTAACTATCACGGTAGTTGAACAAATATTGAGATGGTAACCCCAACTCAATCCCAATTAAAGTAGTTAACAACCCAACAATATTAATTAAGAGTGATGAGATACATGTGATAACCCAAGTACAGATACTCAAGATTGTCCATAACTGGGGACACGGCTAACCATGATTAGATTGTACACTCTGCAGAGGTTTGCGCACTTTTCCCCACAAGACTCGACCGCCTCTGTTGGATTTCTCGCACTACATGGTGTTTGAGAAACGGATGACCGAGACACAGTCTTTCAGAAACATTAACTCTCTATACTCCGGGTAGACCATACCAAACCTACAAAATGCACTACCTACTGATCTACCTCTTCAAGAACTTCACGTAACTTACTCAACTATGCTAGAGCCCATAATAGCTTGTGGCTACACACGGAAGTTTCTAGCATGAATCATCTCAGTTCCCTTTGAGCCTGGGTGGCGGACCATAGGAAGATCACACGGGTACCCCGGGATTTCCGAAAAAAACAGACAACACTGGGTTCCCCAGGTGCCTCAATCCATCCAGATGTTAATTTAAGTTGCCACCTTAAGTTGAACCATTAATTAATAACCTCACATCTGTCATGGATTTCACTCAGACCCAAACCACGTCTACGAGCATAGCATATCAATATAAACAACGCGTAGAAGTAACTCCCAAGGGTTTGATAGTAACAGGGCAATAGGTTCTACCTCAACAACTACTTCCCAACCCTCAAGTTAATGACATCCTAATCATGCAATGTTTTAGGATTGGAACTAATGCATAAAAACTGGTATGAAAAGAGTATGATCAATGTGTTACTTGCCTTGCTGACGATCCGCAAAACCTAGGGATTCGTAGTAGCATGCTTCGCACTCCGGGTGTTCTATCACAAACAAACAATAACATACATAAGCAACAAGAAAAGATACACAAGCAAAACTCAAATACGAGGGGTTGACCAGAAAGTTCAACTTAAGAACTCCGGTTTGCAAAAAGAATCAAATAACACGGAGCAACAAAACTCAAACGGCGAAAGAAACAAGATCTGTTTACTAATCTGAACTAAGGTCAAATTTTACAGTACTGAAATCTTGTTCAAGTTGATTAAACAGAAAGAGGGTCTTGAGACGAAGATCTAGGCGCTTGAATCGCCTGATTCCGACTAACGAGCGAAAAGATAAACAGAAACTAAGATCGGATCAGAAACCGCGATCGAGAAAAATTGTAGATAAATCCGATAAAAAGAAAACTGATGAACAGACTAACGAACAAACGTTCGTTAACTGTAACTAACGGGCGAAAATCGTTCGCTAAGACGAACGTACGGACAAACGTCCGCTAAATAGAAGAACAAAAAAACGGATCCAGGGTTTCTAAAAAAACCGACCGGTTTAAAAAAAACCGGCGGTCTCGGATCCGGCGCGGTACCTCCGGCAAGGCGGCGGGACAAGGGGGCGGCGGCTCGCAGGCGGCGGCAAGCGGCGGCGGCTCGAGGCGCGGGCGGCGGGGCTGCGGTGGTGGTGGTTTTGGGCGGCGGGGCGGCGGCTTATAAAGAGGGGGGAGGAGGGCTGCTTGGGGTAGGGGGCAAGGCAGCAGCGGCGGAGAGGAGTCCGGCTCGGACTCCAAGTCCAGGTCGGCGGCGGCGGCGGTGCACGCACGCGCGGGGAGGCGGTGGCGGTGGCAGCTGGGCCGGCGGCCTGGCTGGGTTTCGGCCCAGTCGAGCGCGGGATATTTTTTTTAAAAATATTTCACCGACAGAAATAAAATCCTAGAAAATAAAATAAAAACCTAAAAATGCCAAAACAAATTTTCACCGTCTAAATAAAGTATTTAGAACAAGATGAACATTTTCTTGGCCCTAAAATGCAATTTTGAAAACGTGCAATTTTTCTAATGCAAATAAAATCGAAATAAAATCAAATAAATGATTTTAATATTTTTCCTCCAATATTTCAATTATTTTGGAGAAGTCATATTATCTCCTCTCATATCTTTTAATATGAAATATTTTTCAGAGAGAAAAATAATTAAAATCAAAATCCTTGTTTCATTATTTGATAAAATCAAATATGAAAACCGGGAAATCCCCAACTCTCTCCGAGGGTCCTTGAGTTGTTTAGGATTTTCGAGGATTGCAGAGCGAAAATGCAGAAAAATATGATATGCATGGATGACCTATGTATAACATAGCAAATTGAAAATTTGGGATGTTACAGTGATATGGGTGCTAGTGCTAGTGCAATACCTTTTGACTTATACAAAGAAATTATGCATGACATTGCACCCGCTGAGTTAGAAGATATTGATGTCACAATTAAACTTGCCAATAGAGATACTATTTCACCAATGGGAATTGTTAGAGATGTTGAAGTCTTGTGTGGGAAAACTAAATATCCTACTGATTTTCTTGTTCTTGGCTCCCCACAAGATAGCTTTTGTCCCATTATTTTTGGCAGACCCTTCTTGAACATAGTTAATGCTAAGATAGATTGCAAAAAGGATGTTGTTACTATTGGTTTAGGTGATATGTCTCATGAATTTAATTTCTCTAAATTTCGTAGACAACACCGTGAAGAGGAATTGCCTAGTAAGGATGAAATTATTGGTCTTGCTTCTATTGCCGTGCCTCCTAGGGATCCTTTAGAACAATATTTGCTAGACCATGAAAATGATATGTTTATGAATGAAAGAAGGGAAATAGATGAAGTATTCTTTAAACAGGAACCCATCCTGAATCACAATTTTCCTGTTGAAATCCTAGGGGATCCTCCTTCACCCAAGGGTGATCCTGTGTTTGAGCTCAAACCATTACCTGATACTCTTAAAAATGCTTATCTTGATGAGGAAAATATATATCCTGTTATTATTAGTGTTAACCTTTCAGAGCATGAAGAAGAGAGATTATTGAAAACTCTGAAGAAGCACCATGCTGCTATTGGATATACTCTCGATGATCTTAAGGGCATTAGTCCCACACTATGTCAACACAAAATAAATTTGGAGAAAGATGCCAAACCAGTTTGTGATCACCAATGACGGCTGAATCCTAAGATGAAAGAAGTGGTAAGAAAGGAAATACTAAAGCTCCTTGAGGCAGGTATAATTTATCTCGTTGCTGATAGTTAGTGGGTAAGTCCTGTCCATTGTGTCCCTAAAAAGGGAGGTATTACTGTCGTTCCTAATGATAAAGATGAATTGATTCCGCAAAGAATTGTTACAGGTTATAGGATGGTAATTGATTTCTACGAATAAAATAAGGCTACTAAAAAGGATCATTACCCCATACCTTTTATTGATCAAATGCTAGAAAGATTATCCAAACACACACATTTTTTGCTTTCTAGATGGTTATTCTGGTTTCTCTCAAATACCTGTGTCAGCTGATGATCAATCTAAGACCACTTTTACTTGCCCGTTTGGTACTTTTGCTTATAGACATATGTCATTTGGTTTATGTAATGCACCTGCTACCTTCCAAAGATGCATGATGGCTATATTCTCTGACTTTTGTGAAAAGATTTGTGAGGTTTTCATGGACGATTTCTCCATCTATGGATCCTATTTTGATGATTGCTTGAGCAACCTTGATCGAGTTTTGCAGAGATGTGAAGAAACTAATCTTGTCTTGAATTGGGAAAAGTGCCACTTTATGGTTAATGAAGGTATTGTCTTGGGGCATAAAGTTTCTGAAAGAGGTATTGAAGTTGATAAAGCTAAGGTTGATGCTATTGAAAAGATGCCATGTCCCAAGGACATCAAAGGTATAAGAAGTTTCCTTGGTCATGCCGGTTTTTATAGGAGGTTCATTAAGGACTTCTCAAAAATTTCTCGGCCTCTGACTAATTTATTACAAAAAGATATACCATTTGTCTTCGATGATGATTGCGTAGAAGCATTTGAAATACTTAAGAAAGCATTAATCTCCGCACCTATTGTTCAGCCACCTGATTGGAATTTACCTTTTGAAATTATGTGTGATGCTAGTGATTATGCTGTAGGTGCTGTTCTAGGGCAAAGAGTTGATAAGAAATTAAATGTTATTCAATATGCTAGTAAAACTCTAGACAATGCTCAGAGAAATTATGCTACTACTGAAAAAGAATTCTTAGCAGTTGTATTTGCTTGTGATAAGTTCAGACCTTATATTGTTGATTCTAAAGTAACTATTCACAATGATCATGCTGCTACTAAATATCTTATGGAAAAGAAAGATGCTAAACCTAGACTTATTAGATGGGTTCTCTTGCTACAAGAATTTGATTTGCATATTATTGATAGAAAGGGAGCTGAGAACCCCGTTGCAGACAACTTGTCTAGGTTGGAAAATGTTCTTGATGACCCACTACCTATTGATGATAGCTTTCCTGATGAACAATTAAATGTCATAAATGCTTGTCACACTGCTCCATGGTATGCTGATTATGCTAATTTTATTGTTGCTAAATTTATACCACCTAGTTTCACATACCAGCACAAGAAAAAGTTCTTCTATGATTTGAGACATTACTTCTGGGATGATCCACATCTTTATAAAGAAGGAGTAGATGGTGTTATTAGACGTTGTGTACCTGAGCATTGTCAGTGTACAAAAAGAGGGGTACACTTTTTGTACCCCTATAACTGTGCACGGGCAGTCTGAGCCACGGGCACCACCACACCAAGCAAGGCAAGGGAGGTGAGCCAGGGTAAGACCGAAGCTCAAGAGAACTAGAACGACGCCAAGGCCAAGACCACAAAGAGCAAAGGGGACGAAGCGGACTCCCCCGGCAAGATCCTTGCCGGGAGACAATTCTAGCAGCCCCAGCAAGACCCTTGCCGCGGCGACTCGTCCCGCGCCTACGGAGCAAATCACCCTTGAGTCCACTGCCCCCAAAGAGCAAGGATTCGGGAGACATCCCCGTGACGGCATGCAGATCTTTGTGAAGACATTCAAGATCAGATACGCACTAAGGAGACGACAACCCTTGGCGGGATCCCAGCCGAGGAAGACCACAAGACCCCCGGCAAGCGCCTTCTCGGGGATGACATCAGGCGCCTCGGCAAGACCCTTGCCGAGGCACCGGCAAGGCCCTTCCCGAGGACACCCGCGGGGCCACCATCAGGCCCACGCCGACTAAACCTCCACCACCGCATGCATGCAGCTGCCGACCCAACCAGCTGGGCAGGCACCTGCGTGGCGGCATGCAGATCTTCGTGAAGACCCACCACTGCGCCACTTCAGCTGCCTGCCTACCTACATGGCATCACAGGCGTCGCTGTCCAGGGCCCGTGTCGACACAAGAAGGAGCGGTGACGGACGAGACAGATCTCTCCCCCGTCCCTGATAAAGTAAGGACACCTAAGCAAGACGCATTAAATGCGCCTTGTCATGTAATGCGAGGGATAACCTCGCATCACTGTACCCTTTCCACCTCCTGTGTGCCACTGTGGCAACCCCTTTTTTCTATAAAAGGAGGCCCGAGGCGACCAGGAGAAGGATTCGGCTTTTTGGAGCTCCTCACGCCCCATAGCTAGCTGAAGAACACAAATATACAATCCACCAAAGTAGGAGTAGGGTTTTACGCATCCTCGCGGCCCGAACCTGGATAAACGAACCGTGTGCTATCTGTTTGATCCGCTCTTCTCACGACCCCGCGCCCCGCTAACCACAGTAGGGATTCTTGTGATCCCATAGGTGTCTTTCCCACTGACATCTTTGGCGCGCCAGGTAGGGGGCGCAGTTGTGAGAATCGGCTTTAGCAGTTAGTTCGGCGCTTCTTCATCATCATGGCGCCCAAGAAGAAGATGACGGTGGCGGTCGGCCCGTCGGAAGCCGGGCAGCCTGTCCCGACGCGGGCGAGCAGCGGACCGGTCGCGGAAAGGACCCGGGGCGCTGCTCGCGAACACGAACACCATCCCAGCAGCCGGAGTTTGGGAGGCGGCGATGTTTATGCGCCTGGTAACGGGCCACACGTCGCCAAATCCAAAGGCGGAGCCCAGCCCTTCGCGGGTGGAGCGGGGCCTTCCAAGGTCATCGCCGCCCCGCCTGAAGGCGATGCAAGGACCTCCAAGACTCCCATGCCGGCGCCAACAGCGCGCTCCTCCTAGGCAGCGCGCGACGAATGGCGTAATCGCGCCGAAGATCCCGGGCGTCGCCGCGGGAAGAGCCCTGAGCGCCACTCCCGGGATGTAGAAGACCTGCCCACTCACCGAGGCGCTGGTGAAAACGGCATGCGACCGCGGGGTCATGATAGAGCTCCTTCTGACATGGTCAGAAGTTGAAGCGCGTCACGATCCATGCAGGTTTCGCCGCCACCGACGCCAGTAGAGGCCCTGGCGCGCGCAGTTGCTCCTCGACTTTCCTTCCACTACGGGGAAACTCAACGAATGGAGAGCCACTATCCGAAGCCTTGTTGCGGTGGCCAACAAAGACGAACCAAGTCTGGTGGGCCCCCCCGGGTCGACGCCCCGATGGAGTCCCGCGGACCAGTGGCGGAAAAGCCGGCGACGCAGCGACCATGGTGCATTCACCTCTTCCCCATCCGGTACCGCGAATGCCGGCTCGTCGCGACGTCGCGGGCGACGCCATCTCCATAGCATCGTCTGACCCGCGGACCCACTGTGACCAGCGCCAAGTTCTTCGAGAACGAGCCCATGAAGACGCTCGAACCACTATCGAGCGCCGGCACGGAGCGCGCCACCAGTTAGACAGGCGAGCAGGGCCTGCTGTGAACCACCCGGCCCCGGAGAGCCCTAGAGGCCTACCTTATGAGGTAGGCTGTCCGGCTTTTACCCGTGAGCTGCGGCAGTTCCAGTGGCCCACTCACTGCACCTTCAAACCTGACGTTGGCGAAAAGTACAACGGCAAGACTCACCCGTCTGAGTTCCTCAGCATCTACAGTATTGCGATGCAAGCCGCTGGAGCCCGCGATGATAAGGTGCTTGCGAATTACTTTCCATTGGCTCTTAAACCCAACGCCATGTCATGGTTGATGCACTTGCCGGTAGACTCTATTTCCTCCTGGTCGGATTTGTGCCATGAGTTTGTGGGCGCCTTTACTGGAGGTCACCAAGCCCATGGCCAAGCAAGCGACCTGCATGTCATTCCCTAGAAGGGAGGCGAGAGTCTGCGCAAGTATATATAGAGGTTCAGCCGGGTACAGTACAATATCCCTGATGTTCACCCTGCCGCCATCATCAGCGCGTTCCATCAGAACGTGCGTAACCGCAAGATGCGCGAAGAACTGGCAATGAACAAGGTGAAAGATGTGGCAGAACTCTATGTTCTTGCTGACAGATGTGCCCGAGCTGAAGAGGGAAGGAAGTACCCCGGCGAAGATGCCGGCGTGGAAACCGACTCCTCAGATGAGGATACTGCCGCCCCGGCAAAGAAAGGCCAGCGCCGCAACAGGAAGCGCAAAGGTAAAGTTGTGCTTGCCGTCGAGGGATCTGACGACGCCGGCTCCGCCAAGAAAACCAAGGCAGATGACCCCGGCAAGGAAATTGCCAGATGTGTCGCCTGCCGGGCCTTGGCGGCTGCCGAGAAGCCAGGAAACTCTGACAAGCAATACTGCAAGATCCATCGCTCCAAAGGCCATGATCTCCACAACTGCCGATAGGTTGAGCTCCTTGCTGAGAAGCAGAGGGCTGAATATGAGAGGCGGGACAAGGAGAAAGGCCAGGATGGTGCTGAAGGGTCCGACAAGAAGCGTGACGGCCAGACGGGCCGTCGCGGCAAAGATAAACTGCAGGAGAGGCCCGCCCGGGGCCGTGACAAAAAGCCAAAAGACGATGATCACGAAGAGGACGATGAGTCTGGTGACCAAGAATTTCAGAAAGCTACAGAGGCCATGTGCGGCGATGGCGGCGCCTCGCTACATACCTCTCACCGCCAGCTTAAACAGTGGGCGCGTGAGATTACGGCGGCGGAACCGTCGTTTGATGCCCAAAGGCCGCTAAAGTGGTCCAGCACACCTATCATTTTTGACACTGAGGATCACCCTGATTGCACTACTGCAGTCGGGTGCTTGCCATTGTTGGTTTCACCAACAATACGCAACCTCAAGGTGACAAAGATACTAGTCGATGGCGGGGCCGGTCTGAACTTAATCTCGCCTGCCGTGATCGAGAAATTGCAGATTCCTGATGAAGACCTCGAAGAGACGGGCATGTTTCAGGGGGTCAACCCGGGAAGAAGTCAACCAAAGGGAAAGGTCACGTTGCCCGTGACTTTTGGGAGTGATCTGAACTACAGGTGTAACACCCCGGATGTAACTTTCCCTATTTGTACTCCAACTCTTGCCGTTTCCGGTGTTAAGTTATTTTATTTTCTCAGGTTCAGGTTTTATCGCCGTGTGTTGTTGTCGTTGTCATGCATCTCATATCATGTCATCATGTGCATTGCATTTGCATACGTTTCGCCTCATGCTTTCGAGCATTTTCCCCGTTGTCCGTTTTGCGTTCCGGCGCTTCGTTCTCCTCCGGTGGCCACTTCTAGATTTCCTTCGTGTGTGGGGATTAAACATTTCTGGATTGGACCAGGACTTGCCAAACGGCCTTGGTTTACTACCGGTAGACCGCCTGTCAAGTTTCGTACCATTTGGACTTCGTTTGGTGCTCCAACGGTTAACCGAGGGACCAAAAAGGCCTCGTGTGTGTTGCAGCCCAACACCCCTCCATTTTGGCCTAAAACCCACCTAACTCTGCTCCATCACCTAGAGCGTTCGATCACGATCGCGTGGCCGAAAACCGCACCTCATTTGGACTCTCCTAGCTCCCTCTATGCCTATAAATAGACCCCCCCATTCCAAATCCCGGGTCTCCTTCCCCGAAACCCTAAAATCTCAGATCCGCCGCCGCCGGACACGTCCGGACGGTGCCGGACACGTCCGGCCAGCCCCGCTGCTGCCACGTGGTGCCGTGCCACTCGCCGCCGCCTGCGCCCACTTCGCCGCCCTAGCCGGCCCGCTGAGGCCCGCAGCCGGCCCTCCCGGCCCGCATCGCC
>NC_041386.1:68933744-68978316 GCF_002162155.2 Triticum dicoccoides
CCTCCGCCCCGACCCCGACAGCTCCGGCCGCCACGAGCCTCTCCGGCGGCCTCGACATTCCAGCGGCGAACAGTAACTCCGGCGGCCTCGTAATCCGCGCAGATCTCAGATCTGAAATCCTAACCCTAGGTCATTTTTTCGTCTAAGTCCTCAGGATTTTTAGCTCATATGCCCATGTTCACGGCCCCGTAACTTTGCATCCGTAGCTCCGATTTGGGCATATAGCATACCAAAATGTTCACCTCAGAGAGTACATCATTTCATTCCATTGCATCGTTTTCATTTGAGCTCATATTGATGCCCGAAATGCTGTTAGAAGAGGGATACTTGAGTTAATTGTCAGATCTGTTACTCCGTTTAGCACTTTTGACATTTTTGCCATGATTAATGTGTGCATGCTATGCCCGTGAGTTCTTCATATGTTTTGTTAAGGGTTTTGTCATCTATCCAGAGGTGCAACCCATGTATTTTTAGGATGTGTGTGGTGACTTGTGCAAGCTTGCAAAGTGGTGCACTTGCTAATTCTGTTTTCAGGGACTTAGTGATTTCACTAAGTCCTGGGATTGTTCATCTCACGATGCCATATGTTCATGTTGTTTCCTAGTGATCCGTGCCTCTTTTGAGGATGATCAGTAAGGGAGTTTTGTTAATCTAGTAGTGCTCTATCCATCCATGTCTTTGTTTGCAATTATGGAGCACCCTAGCTTGAGTCAATCGAGCTCTACTTTTGCTTCATTGTGAATCTGGGCAGATCGTCAATTTGTTTGCGATTTTGCCGATGTTATTGTAGTTGATCCGTGCATGCTATGCCATTGTTCTTGCCATGTCTAGCTTGTATTTCGTGCCTTCTTATGGGATGTATGCTTGTCTTGCCATGACTTGCACCGTGGTGAGTGCATCGAGCTCGTAAACATGCCTTCGTGAGTTATGTTTCAGCATGTCCTAGTTTTCACTAAGTCTGAAAACTGATTATGTTTTTGCTATGTTCGTGTGCTTGTTAGTATATTTTGTGATCCCTTTTGGCTCAAGGTCACTAAGGGACTTTTGTTAAGCTTGTTGAGTAGCTCCATGCCATGTCTTTCTTTGTCATGTTTAGGTCCTGTAGCATGTTGTTTTGTTGCTCCGAAGAGGGCTATATGATCTGAAATTCCAGACAAGTGTTAATTTCACTAAGTCTGAGATCTGTCTTACCATTTGCGTTTTTGCCATGCTTGCTTGAACATGTCTATGAATGAATTGGCCGTAGCTCAGTGCTAGACTTTTGTTAAGCATCTTGTGTGCATCCCTGCCATGTATTTTGTTGTCATGTTTGGGTGCTGTAGCATGTTCATCTCATTGCATTTAGATGCCTACTTGCTGTAAATCGCAGACCGATGTCATTTTTGAATCGCTTGCCATTTCCAAACCGTAACTCCGATTCCGGCGTTCTTTATATCGTTCTCAAGCGATTTCATCTCATCTTTCCAGTGGAACCCTTGGAATTCCAAGTTGAGGCCAGGTTCATGCATTTCCTTTCATGTCTTGCATTTTTGCATCCCGCATCGCATCCCGCATAGCATACCATCTTTGCATCGTGTTGATTGAGTTTGCATGTGGTTGATTGTATCCTTGTTGCTTGTTTGTCTTGTTTGGGTAGAGCCGGGAGACGAGTTCGCTATCGAGGAGCCCGTTGAGTTTGCTTTTGAGGATCCAGTCAACTCTGACAACTGTGCAGGCAAGATGATCATACCCTCGAAATCACTACTATCTTTGCTATGCTAGCTTGCTCGCTCTTTTGTTATGCCATTGCTACGATGCCTACCACTTGCTTGCAAGCCTCCCAAATTGCCATGTCAAACCTCTAACCCACCATTGTCCTAGCAAACCATTGATTGGCTATGTTACCGCTTTGCTCAGCCCCTCTTATAGCGTTGCTAGTTGCAGGTGAAGATTGGAGGCCGTTCCTTGTTGGAATATTTATTTACTTGTTGGGATATCATTATATTGCTATGTTATCTTAATGCATCTATATACTTGGTAAAGGGTGGATGGCTCGGCCTCTCGCCTAGTGTTTTGTTCCACTCTTGCAGCCCTAGTTTCCGTCATATCGGTGTTATGTTCCCGGATTTTGCGTTCCTTACGCGGTTGGGTTATAATGGGAACCCCTTGATAGTTCTCCTTGATTAAAGCTTTTCCAGCAATGCCCAACCTTGGTTTTACCATTCGCCACCTAGCCTCTTTTTCTCTTGGGTTACCGGAGCCCAAGGGTCATCTTATTTTAACTCCCCCGGGCCAGTGCTCCCTCTGAGTGTTGGTCCGAACTAAGCTGCCTGCGGGGCCACCTCGGGGAAACTTGAGGGTTAGTTTTACTCGTAGCTAGTCTCATCTGAGTGTGCCCTGAGAACGAGATATGTGCAGCTCTTATCGGGATTTGTTGGCACATCCGGGCGGTGTTGCTGGTCTTGTTTTAACCTGTCGAAGTGTCTTGAGTTACCGAGATACCGAGTCTGATCGGAACGTCTTGGAAGGAGGTATATTCCTTCGTTGACTGTGGAGCTTGTCATGGGCTAAGTTGGGACTCCCCTGCAGGGATTGAACTTTCGAAAGCCGTGCCCGTGGTTATGGGCAGATGGGAATTTGTTAATGTCCGGTTGTAGATAACTTGAACCTTAACTTAATTAAAATGAATTAACTGAGTGTGTTACCGTGATGGCCTCTTCTCGGCGGAGTCCGGGAAGTGGACACGGTGTTGGAGTAATGTTTGCGCAGGTTGCTCTCTAGTTTCTTGCTCGCGCTTTGCCTCCTCTTCTCCCTCTCTTTTGCGAATAAGTTAGCCACCATACTTGCTAGTCGCTTGCTGCAGCTCCACTCATATTTTACCTTGCCATACCTATAAGCTTAAATAGTCTTGATTGCGAGGGTGCGAGATTGCTGAGTCCCTGTGGCTCACAGATTACTATTACACCAGATGCAGGGCCTGATGATTCCGCTCCAGGAGACGCGTATGAGCTCAAGTGGGAGTTCGACAAAGACTCTCAACGATACTATGTTTCCTTTCCCGATGATCAGTAGTGGTGCCCAGTTGGGGGTGATCGGGACCGTGTCGCATGTTGGGTTCTCTTTTATTTTGGCGCCGTAGTCGGGCCATGAGTGTTTGGATGATGTAATGTTATTTATGTACTTGATTGACGTGGCGAGTGTAAGCCAACTATGATATCTCCCCTTTTATTGTCATATTACATGGGATGTTGTGAAGATTGCCTAACTTGCAACATATGCCTTCAATGCGATTATGTCTCTAAGTCGTGCCTCGACACGTGGGAGCTATAGTCGCATCGAGGGTGTTATAAGTTGGTAATCAGAGCCTTTCCCGACCTTAGGAGCCCCATTGCTTGATCGTTTTTAGCGGCCGAGTTGTGTCTAGAAAAATGTTTTGAGTCTTTTAGAAATTATATATCGGAGAGATTAGGAATTCTTTTTACTTATCAGTCTCCTCATCGCTCTGGTAAGGCATCCTGACGTAGAGTTTTGACTCTTCTCTTCTCAATTTCACTAATTTTTTTTAGGATCACGCATGTATCTTGGAATTATTCTGATGGTTTTATGATCAGAACATTGTCTTGGTGCCTCCTGTCAGGGGTTTAGTGGAAGTGTCCCGGGGAGTTGAGCTCTGAGGTGTTGTCATCATAATTTTATCGTTGCAGTTCTGGAATACCTGAGTTTAGTACGCCGACATCGAAAATCTCTTTTATGCAGTTCATTGGTGAGATAACCTCGACGCCACCCAGTACTGGGGCGGGAGTTCGGGAGTATCGCCATAACTTGTATAACGGATGCTTTTCGAAGGTTGAGGTAGATGGTTTCCGAAGGTTTCTTGGTTATGTGTTGAAGGATGGATACAGCTGGATGTAGGATTTGCTAGTTTGGGTGAGATATTATGCTTCCCCTGTATCCCCAACACCTGATTGCATAACCGGAAAGGTTCGAGAGTTTCATAGGTGGGAATTCTAGTAGCTCTAGTTCTTCTTCCACGGATATTGGTTTGAGATTGGGATTTCTTACCGATTATTCGTTCTTGATCCGTACCTTGTTGAGTTATTTCTCTACCTTAATTCTATGTGGCTTCTTAATTTATGGATATGTGACCATTTCAAGAGGAATGCATTCGTTCATTTTGTTCGGATGTGAAGACTATATGTTGCAAATTTCATTCCGTCAGATTCAGCTTCAATATTTCTGTCAATGTGCTAATGGTGGTCAACCTCTTCAGGATGGCTCCTCCAACGCACACGACTTCGAATCCTGATCCGCCACCACCTCCACCTCCTCCGGAGGCATGGCAAGCTGTGATGGCCGCAACCAATGCAAACACACAGCTGATCATGCAAATTCTTCAAGAGCGCAATCAAGGCAGTCAAGGGAATCAAGGCAGCAATCAGAGTCACTTTGCTACACTCAACCAGTTCCTTGCTAACGGGCCAAAGACTTTCAAAAGGTCAACTTTCAAAAAGACTATAACAGGACAGAAAGGATTGTGTTCGACGTTGCCAAGATCCCCTTGCCTTACAACGGGATCCTTGGCCGCCCGACGCTGGCCAAGTTCATGGCGGCGTCACATTACGCCTACAACACCCTGAAGATGCCGGGGCCTGTGACGATCATCACCGTCCCATCAGACAAGAAGGATGCGCTAATTTGCGCTGACCAACTCTACCAACAAGCAGTTGCAGCAGCCGCCGCTGCTAAGGCGCTTGCTCCTGCCGCTGGAGCCCCGGGAAGGCAAAAGAAGAAGACCGGTGAGACCTCAGGCACCTACTCCGGCAAGCGCACCTCTTCGGAGTGTAGCGCTCCTGTCGAGGACGTGCTAGAGAGCTCCGTTGATAGAAACAAGAAGTCCAGGGCCACACCGCTGGGAACCAAGAAGGTTTCTATCATGGAGGACGACACGGGAGGAGCTTTTACCATAAGCTCCACCCTTGACGACAAATAGGAAGACACACTCGTCACCTTCTTGTGGGTGAATGTCGATGTGTTTGCATGGCAAGCATCCGACATCCCCGGAGTTCCCAGGGAGGTGATTGAGCACCACCTTGCTGTCTGTCCTCATGCACGGCCCGTCAAGCAGAAGGTCAGAAAGCAAGCTTTGGAACGACAAGAGTTCATCACAGAGGAGATCCGGAAACTGGAAGCAGCGGGTTTGGTAAGAGGAGTGCTCCATCCAACGTGGTTGGACAATCCGGTGGTAGTGCGCAAGGCAAATGGGAAGTGGATGCTGTGTATTGATTACACAGATATTAATGAGGCTTGTCCCAAAGACCCCTTCCCGTTGCCGCGCATCGACCAGATTGTCGACTCCATAGCTGGGTGTGATTTGTTGTCATTCCTTGATGCCTACTCCGGCTACCACCAGATCTTCATGACAAGGGAAGATGAAGAGAAAACGGCATTCATCACCCCATGTGGTATGTATTGCTTTATACGGATGCCTTTCGGGTTGAAGAGTGCTGGTTCAACGTTTGCAAGGGCGGTCCAGATTGGTTTTGAACCCCAGCTCCATAGAAATATGGAAGCTTATATGGATGATATAGTGGTCAAAACCAAGAACAGGGCAACCCTCATATCAGATTTACAAGAAACATTTGCAAACCTACGCAAGATCAATCTCAAGCTGAACCATGAGAAGTGCGTCTTCGGTGTCCCGTCTGGCAAGCTTCTCGGGTTCTTTGTGTCACAGCGTGGGATAGAGGCCAATCCGGACAAGATCAAAGCTATAGAGCATATTGAAGCGCCCAAGTGAGTCAAGGATGTGCGTCGGCTTGCTGGTTGCATTGCCGCCATGAGCAGGTTCATTTCCAAGTCCGCCGAGCGTGCCCTTCCCTTTTTCAAGATTTTGAAAAAGGCGGGCCCGATGGAGTGGACGCCAGAAGCCGAAGCAGCATTGCAAGATTTGAAGAGGTACCTCTCCTCCGCGCCAATACTAGTTGCGCCTAGGCCACAGGAACCGTTGCTGCTATACCTGGCGGCAACGAACCAGGTGGTCAGCGCCACACTAGTGGCGTAGAGAGAAATTGATGATGAGGTAATAGCAGCAACGGAGCCCGACGCCACCGATGCCGAGACGATGTAGCCAATTGAAGTGCCACCGAAGAAGAAAATGATGCAGCACCCGGTCTACTTTGTTAGTTCCCTCCTGCAGGGGGCTAGATCGAGGTACTCTGGTGTGCAAAAACTTCTCTTCGGCCTTCTTATGGCCTCGAGGAAGCTGCGTCACTACTTCCAGGCGCACGAAATCACTGTCGTCACTCGCCTCCCTCTGCAACGGATATTGCATAATCCAGACGCAACAGGAAGGATCATAGAGTGGGCACTGGAACTGTCCAGCTTTGGCCTCAAGTTTGAGAGTACCTCGACGATTCAAAGCCGAGTCCTGGCGGAGTTCATTGCATAATGGACCGCGATGCCTGACGAAGAAACCCAAGAGACTGCTCTCCCCGGCAAGGAGGAAAGTTGCGACTGGATCATGTACTTTGATGGAGCTTTCTCCTTACAGGGCGCCGGGGCTGGCGTACTACTTTTTGCGCCCACCGAAGAGCACCTCAAGTACGTGATCCAGATGCACTTCCCCAGGGAGGTGTCAACAAACAATACAGCTGAGTACGAAGGGCTGCTTGCCGGTCTTAGGATCGCGGTGGACCTCGGAATCAAGAAACTCGTCGTCAGAGGCGACTCGCAACTTGTCGTCAAGCAAGTCAACAAGGATTACCAGAGCCCATTGATGAAGGCCTACGTCGATGAAGTGAGAAAGCTGGAAGAGCGTTTTGACGGTATACAGGCAGAATACGTTCCCCGAGCGGAGAATGATATCGCTGATTACCTGTCAAAACGCGCCGCCCTCACGCTACCTATGGAACCAGGTACCTTTGTGCTTCGGCTAACTCAGCCATCCGTTGATCCATCAACAGAGCAGAATAAGAGGAGAAAATCAGGGCCTGTCAAGTACTTTCCCGCCGAGCTCCCCGAAGCCGCCGGCAAGGATGTTGCCAGAGACACTGAGCCCGCCACGGGACGGCTAGCTCCGACAGAGCATCAAGCTCTTGCCATGGAGACAGCCGCTCCGATAGCGGAGGAAATGCCTTTAGTCTTCACCGTCGAGCCCCAGGCTCCAGCGTGGGCACAACATACCGTCTGATTCCTCCAAACAGGGGAACTTCCTGAGGAGCAGGAAGAAGCGGAAAAAGTAGCCCGTCGCTCTATTATGTACGAGTTCGTCGATGATGTCCTGTACAGAAAGAGGCCGAACAGTGTGAAATTGAAGTGTATCCCTCGAGAGGAAGGACTGAGGCTGTTGGCAGAGATACATGGAGGCATATGTGGATCCCACATCGGGTCAAGGGCCCTTGCCGGCAAAGCGTTCTGGCAAGGCTTCTTCTGGCCCACCGCCTGAAGGAAATATGCCCTAGAGGCAATAATAAAGTTATTATTTATTTCCTTATATCATGATAAATGTTTATTATTCATGCTAGAATTGTATTAACTAGAAACATAATACATGTGTGAATACATAGACAAACAGAGTGTCACTAGTATGCCTCTACTTGACTAGCTCGTTAATCGAAGGTGGTTATGTTTCCTAACCATAAACAAAAGAGTTGTTATTTGATTAACGGGATCACATCATTAGAAGAACGATGTGATTGACATGACCCATTCCATTAGCTTAGCACCCGATCGTTTAGTACGTTGCTATTGCTTTCTTCAAGACTTATACATGTTCCTATGACTATGAGATTATGCAACTCCCGTTTGCCGGAGGAACACTTTGTGTGCTACCAAACGTCACAACGTAACTGGGTGATTATAAAGGAGCTCTACAGGTGTCTCCCAAGGTACATGTTGGGTTGGCATATTTCAAGATTAGGATTTGTCACTCCGATTGTCGGAGAGGTATCTCTGGGCCCTCTCGGTAATGCACATCACTTAAGCCTTGCAAGCATTGCAACTAATGAGTTAGTTGTAGGATGATGTATTACGGAACGAGTAAAGAGACTTGCTGGTAACGAGATTGAACTAGGTAGTGAGATACCGACGATTGAATCTCGGGCAAGTAACATACCGATGACAAAGGGAACAACGTATGTTGTTATGCGGTCTGACCGATAAAGATCTTCGTAGAATATGTGCGAGCCAATATGAGCATCCAGGTTCCGCTATTGGTTATTGACCGGAGACGTGTCTCGGTCATGTCTACATTGTTCTCGAACCCGTAGGGTCCGCACGCTTAAGGTTTCGATGACAGTTATATTATGAGTTTATAAGTTTTGATGTACCGAAGGAGTTCGGAGTCCCGGATGATATCGGGTACATGACGAGGAGTCTCGAAATGGTCGAGACGTAAAGATCGATATATTGGACGACTATATTCGGACATCGGAAAGGTTTCGAGTGATTCGGGTATTTTTTGGAGTACCGGAGAGTTACGGGAATACGTATTGGGCCTTATTGGGCCATACGGGAAAGAAGGAAAAGGGCCTCAAGGGTGGCCGCACCCCTCCCCTTAGTCTGGTCCGAATTGGACTAGGGAAGGGGGGCGCCCCCTTCCTTCCTTCTCCTTTTCCCTTCCTCTTTTCCTATTCCATATGGGAGGTGGAATCCTACTAGGACTAGGGAGTCCTAGTAGGACTCCACACCTGGCACGCCTCTCCTAGGGCCGGCCTCCTCCCCCCTTGTTCCTTTATATACGGGGGCAGGGGGGCACCTCTAGACAAACAAGTTGATCTTCGTGATCGTTCTCTTAGCCGTGTGTGGTGCCCCCCTCCATCATAATCCTTGATAATATTGTAGCGGTGCTTACGCGAAGCCCTGCGACGGTAAAACATCAAGATCGTCACCATGCCGTCGTGCTAACGGAACTCTTCCCCGATACTTTGCTGGATCGGAGTCCGGGGATCGTCATCGAGCTGAACGTGTGCTAGAACTCGGAGGTGCCGTAGTTTCGGTGCTTGATCGGTCGGGCCGTGAAGACGTACGACTACATCAACCGCGTTGTCATAACGCTTGCGCTGTCGGTCTACGAGGGTACCTAGGCAACACTCTCCCCTCTCCTTGCTATGCATCACCATGATCTTGCGTGTGTGTAGGATTTTTTTTGAAATTACTACATTCCCCAACAGTGGTATCAGAGCCTAGGTTTTATGCGTTGATGTTGTGCACGGGTAGAACACAAGTGAGTTGTGGGCGATATAAGTCATACTGCTTACCAGCATGTCATACTTTGCTTCGGCGGTATTGTTGGATGAAGCGGCCCGGACCGACATTACGCGTACGCTTACGCGAGACTGGTTCTACCGACGTGCTTTGCACACAGGTGGCTGGCGGGTGTCAGTTTCTCCAACTTTAGTTGAACCGAGTGTGGCTACGCCCGGTCCTTGCGAAGGTTAAAACAGCACTAACTTGACAAACTATCGTTGTGGTTTTGATGCGTAGGTAAGAACGGTTCTTGCTCAGCCCGTAGCAGCCACGTAAAACTTGCAACAACAAAGTAGAGGACGTCTAACTTGTTTTTGCAGGGCATGTTGTGATGTGATATGGTCAAGACATGATGAGATATAAGTTGTTGTATAATATGATCATGTTTTGTTGAAGCTATCGGCAATTGGCAGAAGCCTTATGGTTGTCTCTTTTTTGCATAAGATGCAAGCGCCAAATAATTGCTTTACTTTATCGCTATGCGATAGCAATAGTTGCAAGAGCAGTAGTTGGCGAGACGACCATGTGACGACACATTGATATAGATCAAGACGATCATGGTGTCATGCCAGTGACAATGGAAATCATGACGATACTTTGGAGTTAGAGATCAAAGGCACAAGATGATGATGGCCATATCATGTCACATATTTTGATTGCATGTGATGTTTATCTTTTATGCATCTTATCTTGCTTTGATTGACGGTAGCATTTTAAGATGATCTCTCACTAATTATCAAGAAGTGTTCTCCCTGAGTATGCACCGTTGCGAAAGTTCTTCGTGCTGAGACACCACGTGATGATCGGGTGTGATAGGCTCTACGTTCAAATACAACGGGTGCAAAACAGTTGCACACGCGGAATACTCAGGTTATACTTGACGAGCCAAGCATATACAGATATGGCCTCGGAACACGGAGACCGAAAGGTCGAGCGTGAATCATATAGTAGATATGATCAACATAGTGATGTTCACCAATGAAGCTACTCCATCTCACGTGATGATCGGACATGGTTTAGTTGATTTGGATCACGTAATCACTTAGAGGATTAGAGGGATGTCTATCTAAGTGGGAGTTCTTAAGTAATATGATTAATTGAACTTTAATTTATCATGAACTTAGTCCTGGTAGTATTAGCATATCTATGTTGTAGATCAATAGCTTGCGTTATTGTTTTCATATGTTTATTTTGATATGTTCCTAGATAAAATTGTGTTGAAAGATGTTAGTAGCAATGATGCGGATTGGATCCATGATCTGAGGTTTATCCTCATTGCTGCACAGAAGAATTATGTCCTTGATGCACCGCTAGGTGACGGACCTATTGCAGGAGCAGATGCAGATGTTATGAACGTTTGGCTAGCTCAATATGATGACTACTTGATAGTTTAGTGCACCATGCTTAACGTCTTAGAATCGGGACTTCAAAGACGTTTTGAACGTCATGGACCATATGAGATGTTCCAGGAGTTGAAGTTAATATTTCAAGCAAATACCCGAGTTGAGAGATATGAAGTCTCCAACAAGTTCTATAGCTAAAAAGATGGAGGAGAATCGCTCAACTAGTGAGCATGTGCTCAGATTGTCTGAGTACTACAATCGCTTGAATCAAGTGGTAGTTAATCTTCCAGATAAGATAGTGATCGACAGAATTCTCTAGTCAGCATCACCAAGTTAGTAGAACTTCGTGATGAACTATGATATGCAAGGGATAACGAAAACGATTCCCAAGCTCTTCGTAATGCAGAAATTGACGAAGGTAGAAATCGAGAAAAACATCAAGTGTTGATGGTAGACAAGACCACTAGTTTCAAGAAAAGGGCAGAGGGAAGAAGGGGAACTTCAAGAAGAACAACAAGCAAGTTGCTGCTCAAGTGAAGAAGCCCAAGTCTGGTCCTAAGCCTGAGACTAAGTGTTTCTACTGCAAAGGGACTGGTCACTGGAAGCGGAACTACCCCAAGTGATTGGCAGATAAGAAGGATGGCAAAGTGAACATAAGTATATTTGATATACATGTTATTGATGTGTACTTTACTAGTGTTTATAGCAACCCCTCAGTAGTTGATACTAGTTCAGTTGCTAAGATTAGTAACTCGAAACGGGAGTTGCAGAATAAACAGAGACTAGTTAAGGGTGAAGTGACGATGTGTGTTGGAAGTGGTTCCAAGATTGATATGATCATCATCGCACACTCCCTATACTTTCGGGATTAGTGTTGAACCTGAATAAGTGTTATTTGGTGTTTGCGTTGAGCATGAATATGATTTGATCATGTTTATTGTAATACGGTTATTCATTTAAGTAAGAGAATAAATTGTTGTTCTGTTTACATGAATAAAACCTTATATGGTTACGCACCCAATGAAAATAGTTCGTTGGATCTCGATCGTAGTGATACACATAATCATAATATTGAAACCAAAAGATGCAAAGTTAATAATGATAGTGCAACTTATTTGTGGCACTGCCGTTTAGATCATATTGGTGTAAAAGCATGAAGAAACTCCATGCTGATGGGTTTTTGGAATCACTTGATTATGAATCAGTTGATGCTTGCGAACCATGCCTCATGGGCAAGATGACTAAAATGCCGTTCTCCGGAACTATGGAGCGAGCAACTGACTTATTGGAAATAATACATACTGATGTATGAGATCCGATGAGTGTTAAGGCTCGTGGCGGGTATCATTATTTTCTGACCTTCACAGATGATTTGAGCAGATATGGGTATATCTACTTAATGAAACACAAGTCTGAAATATTTGAAAAGTTCAAAGAATTTCAGAGTGAGGTGGAGAATCATCGTAACAAGAAAATAAAAGTTTCTATGATATGATCGCAGAGGTAAAATATTTGAGTTACGTGTTTGGCCTTCAGTTAAAACAATGTGAAATAGTTTCACTACTCACGCCACCTAGAACACCACAGCATAATGGTGCGTCCGAACATCATAACCGTACTTTATTAGATATGGTGCGATCTATGATGTCTCTTACCGATCTACCACTATCGTTTTGGGGTTATGCATTAAAGACAGTTGCATTCACGTTTAAAAGGGCACCATCTAAGTCCGTTGAGACGACACAATCTGAACTGTGGTTTGGCAAGAAACCAAAGTTGCCATTTCTTAAAGTTTGGGGTTGTGATGCTTATATGAAAAAGTTTCATCCTGATAAGCTCAAACCCACATCGAAGAAATATGTCTTCATAGGATACCCAAAGGAGACTGTTGGGTACACCTTCTATCACAGATCCAAAGGCAAAATATTCATTGCTGAGAATGGATCCTTTCTAGAGAAGGAGTTTCTCTCGAAAGAAGTGAGTGGGAGGAAAGTAGAACTTGATGAGGTAACTGTACCTACTCCCTTATTGGAAAGTAGTTCATCACAGAAATCTATTCCTGTGACTACTAGACCGATTAGTGAGGAAGCTAATGATGATGATCATGTAACTTCAGATCAAGTTACTACCGAACCTCGTAGGTAAACCAGAGTGAGATCCACACCAGAGTGGTACGGTAATCCAGTTCCGGAGGTCATGTTACTTGACCATGACGAGCCTACGAACTATGAGGAAGCGATGATGAGCCCAGATTCCGCGAAATGGCTTGAGGCCATGAAATCTGAGATGAGATCTATGTATGAGAACAAAGTATGGACTTTGATTGACTTGCCCAATGATCGGCGAGCCATTGAGATTAAATGGATCTTCAAGAGGAAGACGGACGCTGATAGTAGTGTTACTATCTAAAAAGCTAGAATTGTCGCAAAAAGGTTTTCGACAAGTTCAAGGTGTTGACTACGATGAGAGTTTCTCACTCGTATCTATGCTTAAATCTGTACGAATCATGTTAGCAATTGCCGCATTTTATGAAATCCGGCAAATGGATAAACAAAACTGCATTCCTTAATGGATTTATTAAAAAAGAGTTGTATATGATACAACCAGAAGGTTTTGTCAATCCTAAAGGTGCTAACAAAATGTGCAAGCTCCAGGATCCATCTATGGACTGGTGCAAGCATCTCGGAGTTGGAATATGCGCTTTGATGAGATGATCAAAGCATATAGTTTTATACAGACTTGCGGTGAAGCCTGTATTTACAAGAAAGTGAGTGGGAGCACTACAACATTTCTGATAAGTATATGTGAATGACATATTGTTGATCGGAAATAATGTAGAATTATTCTGCAAAGCATAAAGGAGTGTTTTCAAAGAAGTTTTTCAAAGAGAGACCTCGGTGAAGCTGCTTACATATTAAGCATCAAGATCTATAGAGATAGATCAAGATGCTTGATAAGTTTTTTCTATGATTACATACCTTGACAATATTTTGAAGTAGTTCAAAAATGGAACAGTCAAAGAAAGAGTTCTTGGCTGTGTTACAAGGTGTGAAATTGAGTAAGACTCAAAGCCCGACCACGGCAGAAGATAGAAAGAGAATGAAAGTCATTCCCTATGCCTCAGCCATAGGTTCTATAAAGTATGCCGTGCTGTGTACCAGATCTATTGTATACCCTACACAGTGTTAAGCAAGGGAGTACAATAGTGATCTAAGAGTAGATCACTGGACAACGGTCAAAATTATCCTTAGTGGAATAAGGAAATATTTCTCAATTATGGAGGTGACAAAAGGTTCGTCATAAAAAGTTACGTCGATGCAAGTTTTGACACAGATCTGCATGACTCTAAGTCTCGATCTAGATACATATTGAAAGTGGGAGCAATTAGCTAGAGTAGCTCCATGCAGAGCATTGTAGACATAGAATTCGCAAAATACTTACGGATCTATATGTGACAGACCCGTTGACTAAAATTATCTCACAAGCAAAACATAATCACACCTTAGTACTCTTTGGGTGTTAATCACATAAACGATGTGAACTAGATTACTGACTCTAGTAAACCCTTTGGGTATAGGTCACATGATGATGTGAACTATGGGTGTTAATCACATGGTGATGTGAACTATTAGTGTTGAATCACATGGCGATGTCAACTAGATTATTGACTCTAGTGCAAGTGGGAGACTGAAGGAAATATGCCCTAGAGGCAATAATAAAGTTATTATTTATTTCCTTATATCATGATAAATGTTTATTATTCATGCTAGAATTGTATTAACCAGAAACATAATACATGTGTGAATACATAGACAAACAGAGTGTCACTAGTATGCCTCTACTTGACTAGCTCGTTAATTGAAGATGGTTATGTTTCCTAACCATAAACAAAAGAGTTGTTATTTGATTAACGGGATCACATCATTAGAAGAATGATGTGATTGACATGACCCATTCCATTAGCTTAGCACCTGATCGTTTAGTACGTTGCTATTGCTTTCTTCATGACTTATACATGTTCCTATGACTACGAGATTATGCAACTCCCGTTTGCCGGAGGAACACTTTGTGTGCAACCAAACGTCACAACGTAACTGGGTGATTATAAAGGAGCTCTATAGGTGTCTCCAAAGGTACATGTTGGGTTGGCGTATTTCGAGATTAGGATTTGTCACTCCGATTGTCGGAGAGGTATCTCTGGGCCCTCTCGGTAATGCACATCACTTAAGCCTTGCAAGCATTGCAACTAATGAGTTAGTTGTAGGATGATGTATTACGGAATGAGTAAAGAGACTTGCCGGTAACGAGATTGAACTAGGTATTGAGATACCGACGATCGAATCTCGGGCAAGTAACATACCGATGACAAAGGGAACAACGTATGTTGTTATGCGGTCTGACCGATAAAGATCTTTATAGAATATGCGGGAGCCAATATGAGCATCCAGGTTCCGCTATTGGTTATTGACCAGAGACGTGTCTCGGTCATGTCTACATTGTTCTCGAACCCGTAGGGTCGGCACGCTTAAGGTTTTGATGACAGTTATATTATGAGTTTATGAGTTTTGATGTACCTAAGGAGTTCGGAGGCCCGGATGAGATCGGGGACATGACGAGGAGTCTTGAAATGGTCGAGACGTAAAGATCGATATATTGGACGACTATATTCGGACATCGGAAAGGTCCTGAGTGATTCGGGTATTTCTTGGAGTACCATAGAGTTACGGGAATACGTATTGGGCCTTATTGGGCCATACGGGAAAGAAGGAAAAGGGCCTCAAGGGTGGCCGCACCCCTCCCCTTAGTCTGGTCCGAATTGGACTAGGGAAGGGGGGCGCCCCCTTCCTTCCTTCTCCTTTTCCCTTCCTCTTTTCCTATTCCATATGGGAGGTGGAATCCTACTAGGACTAGGGAGTCCTAGTAGGACTCCACACCTGGCGCGCCTCTCCTAGGGCCGGCCTCCTCCCCCCTTGCTCCTTTATATACGGGGGCAGGGGGGCACCTCTAGACACACAAGTTGATCTTCGTGATCGTTCTCTTTGAAGGAAATATGCCCTAGAGGCAATAGTAAAGTTATTATTTATTTCCTTATAATCATGATAAATGTTTATTATTCATGCTAGAATTGTATTTTCCGGAAACATAATACATGTGTGAATACATAGACAAACAGAGTGTCACTAGTATGCCTCTACTTGACTAGCTCGTTAATCAAAGATGGTTATGTTTCCTAACCATGAACAATGAGTTGTTATTTGATTAACGAGGTCACATCATTAGTAGAATGATCTGATTGACATGACCCATTCCATTAGCTTAGCACCTGATCGTTTAGTATGTTGCTATTGCTATCTTCATGACTTATACATGTTCCTACGACTATGAGATTATGCAACTCCCGTTTACCGGAGGAACACTTTGGGTACTACCAAACGTCACAACGTAAATGGGTGATTATAAAGGAGTACTACAGGTGTCTCCAATGGTCGATGTTGGGTTGGCGTATTTCGAGATTAGGATTTGTCACTCCGATTGTCGGAGAGGTATCTCTGGGCCCTCTCGGTAATACACATCACATAAGCCTTGCAAGCATTACAACTAATATGTTAGTTGTGAGATGATGTATTACGGAACGAGTAAAGAGACTTGCCGTTAACGAGATTGAACTAGGTATTGGATACCGACGATCGAATCTCGGGCAAGTAACATACCGATGACAAAGGGAACAACGTATGTTGTTATGCGGTCTGACCGATAAAGATCTTCGTAGAATATGTAGGAGCAAATATGGGCATCCAGGTCCCGCTATTGGTTATTGACCAGAGACATGTCTCGGTCATGTCTACATTGTTCTCGAACCCGTAGGGTCCGCACGCTTAAGGTTACGATGACAGTTATATTATGAGTTTATGCATTTTGATGTACCGAAGGTTGTTCGGAGTCCCGGATGTGATCACGGACATGACGAGGAGTCTCGAAATGGTCGAGACGTAAAGATTGATATATTGGAAGCCTATGTTTGGACATCGGAAGTGTTCCGGGTGAAATCGGGATTTTACCGGGTTACCGGGAGGTTACCGGAACCCCCCGGGAGCCATATGGGCCATCATGGGCCTTAGTGGAAAGGAGAAAGGGGCAGCCCAAGGTGGCTGCGCCTCTTTCCCCTCCCCTAGTCCTATTAGGACTAGGAGAAGGTGGCCGGCCCCCCTCTCTCCCTTCCCTTCCGAGGAATCCTAGTTGGACTAGGATTGGGGGGAGGAATCCTACTCCCAGAGGGAGTAGGACTCTCCTGCGCCTCCCTCTTTGGCCGGCCAGCCTCCCCTCCTCTCCTCCTTTATATACGGAGGCAGGGGCACCTCTAAACACACAAGTTGACACAAGTTGATCCACGTGATCGATTCCTTAGCCGTGTGCGGTGCCCCCTGCCACCATATTCCTCGATAATACTGTAGCGGAGTTTAGGCGAAGCCCTGCTGCTGTAGTTCATCAAGATCGTCACCACGCCGTTGTGCTGACGAAACTCTTCCCCGACACTTTGCTGGATCGGAGTCCGGGGATCGTCATCGAGCTGAACGTGTGCTCGAACTCGAAGGTGCCGTAGTTTCGGTGCTTGATCGGTTGGATCGGGAAGACGTACGACTACTTCCTCTACGTCGTGTCATTGCTTCCGCAGTCGGTCTGCGTTGGGTACGTAGACAACACTCTCCTCTCGTTGCTATGCATCACATGATCCTGTGTGCGCGTAGGAAATTTTTTGAAATTACTACGAAACCCAACAGTGGCATCCGAGCCTAGGTTAATGATGTTGATGTTATATGCACGAGTAGAACACAAGTGAGTTGTGGACGATACAAGTCATACTGCCTACCAGCATGTCATATTTTGGTTCAGCGGTATTGTTGGACGAGACGACCCGGACCAACCTTACGCGTACGCTTACGCGAGACCGGTTCCCTCGACGTGCTTTGCACAGAGATGGCTTGCGGGCGACTGCCTCTCCAACTTTAGTTGAACCAAGTATGGCTACGCCCGGTCCTTGCGAAGGTTAAAACGGAGTCTATTTGACAAACTATCGTTGTGGTTTTGATGCGTAGGTGAGATTGGTTCTTACTTAAGCCCGTAGCAGCCACGTAAAACATGCAACAACAAAGTAGAGGACGTCTAACTTGTTTTTGCAGGGCATGTTGTGATGTGATATGGTCAACGCATGATGCTGAATTTTATTGTATGAGATGATCATGTTTTGTAACCAAGTTATCGGCAACTGGCAGGAGCCATATGGTTGTCGCTTTATTGTATGCAATGCAATCGCGATGTAATGCTTTACTTTATTACTAAACGGTAGTGATAGTCGTGGAAGCATAAGATTGGCGAGACGACAACGATGCTACGATGGAGATCAAGGTGTCGCGCCGGTGACGATGGTGATCATGACGGTGCTTCGGAGATGGAGATCACAAGCACAAGATAATGATGGCCATATCATATCACTTATATTGATTGCATGTGATGTTTATCTTTTTATGCATCTTATCTTGCTTTGATTGACGGTAGCATTATAAGATGATCTCTCACTAAATTATCAAGAAGTGTTCTACCTGAGTATGCACCGTTGCAAAAGTTCTTCGTGCTGAGACACCACGTGATGATTGGGTGTGATAGGCTCTACGTTCAAATACAACGGGTGCAAAACAGTTGCGCACGCAGAATACTCAGGTTAAACTTGACGAGCCTAGCATATGCAGATATGGCCTCGGAACACGGAGACCGAAAGGTCGAGCGTGAATCATATAGTAGATATGATCAACATAATGATGTTCACCGATGAAACTACTCCATCTCACGTGATGATCGGACATGGTTTAGTTGATTTGGATCACGTGATCACTTAGAGGATTAGAGGGATGTCTATCTAAGTGGGAGTTCTTTAATAATATGATTAATTGAACTTAAAATTTATCATGAACTTAGTCCCTGATAGTATCTTGCTTGTTTATGTTGATTGTAGATAGATGGCTCGTGCTGTTGTTCCGTTAAATTTTAATGCGTTCCTTGAGAAAGCAAAGTTGAAAGATGATGGTAGCAATTACACGGACTGGGTCCGTAACTTGAGGATTATCCTCATTGCTGCACATAAGAATTACGTCCTGGAAGCACCGCTAGGTGCCAGGCCTGCTGCTGGAGCAACGCCAGATGTTATGAACGTCTGGCAGAGCAAAGCTGATGACTACTCGATAGTTCAGTGTGCCATGCTTTACGGCTTAGAATCGGGACTTCAACGACGTTTTGAACGTCATGGAGCATATGAGATGTTCCAGGAGTTGAAGTTAATATTTCAAGCAAATGCCCGGATTGAGAGATATGAAGTCTCCAATAAGTTCTATAGCTGCAAGATGGAAGAGAACAGTTCTGTCAGTGAGCATATACTCAAAATGTCTGGGTATAATAATCACTTGATTCAATTGGGAGTTAATCTTCCAGATGATTGCGTCATTGACAGAATTCTCCAATCACTGCCACCAAGCTACAAGAGCTTCGTGATGAACTATAATATGCAAGGGATGAACAAGACTATTCCCGAGCTCTTCGCAATGCTAAAAGCTGCGGAGGTAGAAATCAAGAAGGAGCATCAAGTGTTGATGGTTAACAAGACCACTAGTTTCAAGAAAAAGGGCAAAGGGAAGAAAAAGGGGAACTTCAAAAAGAACGGCAAGCAAGTTGCTGCTCAAGACAAGAAACCCAAGTCTAGACCTAAGCCTAAAACTGAGTGCTTCTACTGCAAGCAGACTGGTCACTGGAAGCGGAACTGCCCCAAGTATTTGGCGGATAAGAAGGATGGCAAGGTGAACAAAGGTATATGTGATATACATGTTATTGATGTGTACCTTACCAATGCTCGCAGTAGCACCTGGGTATTTGATACTGGTTCTGTTGCTAATATTTGCAACTCGAAACAGGGACTACAGAATAAGCGGGCACTGGCAAAGGACGAGGTGACGATGCGCGTGGGAAACGGTTCCAAAGTCGATGTGATCGCGGTCGGCACGCTACCTCTACATCTACCTTCGGGATTAATATTAGACCTAAATAATTGTTATTTGGTGCCAGCGTTGAGCATGAACATTATATCTGGATCTTGTTTAATGCGAGATGGTTATTCATTTAAATCAGAGAATAATGGTTGTTCTATTTATATGAGTAATATCTTTTATGGTCATGCACCCTTGAAGAGTGGTCTATTCTTACTAAATCTCGATAGTAGTAATACACATATTCATAATGTTGAAACCAAAAGATACAGAGTTGATAATGAAAGTGCAACTTATTTGTGGCACTGTCGTTTAGGTCATATCGGTGTAAAACGCATGAAGAAACTCCATACTAATGGACTTTTGGAACCACTTGATTATGAATCACTTGGTACTTGCGAACCGTGCCTCATGGGCAAGATGACTAAAACACCGTTCTCCGGTACTATGGAGAGAGCAACAGATTTGTTGGAAATCATACATACCGATGTATGTGGTCCGATGAATATTGAGGCTCGTGGCGGATATGGTTATTTTCTCACCTTCACAGATGATTTGAGCAGATATGGATATATCTACTTAATGAAGCATAAGTCTGAAACATTTGAAAAGTTCAAAGAATTTCAGAGTGAAGTTGAAAATCATCGTAACAAGAAAATAAAGTTTCTACGATCTGATCGCGGAGGAGAATATTTGAGTTACGAGTTTGGTGTACATTTGAAAAACTGTGGAATAGTTTCGCAACTCACGCCCCCCGGAACACCACAGCGTAATGGTGTGTCCGAACGTCGTAATCGTACTTTACTAGATATGGTGCGATCTATGATGTCTCTTACAGATTTACCGCTATCATTTTGGGGATATGCTTTAGAGACGGCCGCATTCACGTTAAATAGGGCACCATCAAAATCCGTTGAGACGACGCCTTATGAACTATGGTTTGGCAAGAAACCAAAGTTGTCGTTTCTTAAAGTTTGGGGCTGCGATGCTTATGTGAAAAAGCTTCAACCTGATAAGCTCGAACCCAAATCAGAGAAATGTGTATTCATAGGATACCCAAAGGAAACTGTTGGGTACACCTTCTATCACAGATCCGAAGGCAAAACATTTGTTGCTAAGAATGGATCATTTCTAGAGAAGGAGTTTCTCTTGAAAGAAGTGAGTGGGAGGAAAGTAGAACTTGACGAGGTAACTGTACCTGCTCCCTTACTGGAAAGTAGTTCATCACAGAAAACTGTTTCAGTGACACCTACACCAGTTAGTGAGGAAGCCAATGATAATGATCATGAAACTTCAGATCAAGATACTACTGAACTTCGTAGATCAACCAGAGTAAGATCCGCACCAGAGTGGTACGGTAATCCTGTTCTGGAGGTCATGCTACTAGATCATGATGAACCTACGAACTATGAAGAAGCGATGGTGAGCCCAGATTCCGCAAAGTGGCTAGAAGCCATGAAATCTGAGATGGGATCCATGTATGAGAACAAAGTATGGACTTTGGTTGAATTGCCCGATGATCGGCAAGCGATTGAGAATAAATGGATCTTTAAGAAGAAGACTGACGCTGATGGTAATGTTACTGTCTACAAAGCTCGACTTGTCGCAAAAGGTTTTCGGCAAGTTCAAGGAATTGACTACGATGAGACCTTCTCACCCGTAGCGATGCTTAAGTCCGTCCGAATCATGTTAGCAATTGCCGCATTTTATGATTATGAAATTTGGCAAATGGATGTCAAAACTGCATTCCTGAATGGATTCCTAGAAGAAGAGTTGTATATGATGCAACCAGAAGGTTTTGTCGATCCAAAGGGAGCTAACAAAGTGTGCAAGCTCCAGCGATCCATTTATGGACTGGTGCAAGCCTCTCGGAGTTGGAATAAACGTTTTGATAGTGTGATCAAAGCATTTGGTTTTATACAGACTTTTGGAGAAGCCTGTATTTACAAGAAAGTGAGTGGGAGCTCTGTAGCATTTCTGATATTATATGTGGATGACATATTACTGATTGGAAATGATATAGAATTTCTGGATAGCATAAAGGGATACTTGAATAAAAGTTTTTCAATGAAAGACCTCGGTGAAGCTGCTTACATATTAGGCATTAAGATCTATAGAGACAGATCAAGACGCTTAATTGGACTTTCACAAAGCACATACCTTGACAAAATTTTGAAGAAATTCAAAATGGATCAAGCAAAGAAAGGGTTCTTGCCTGTGTCACAAGGTGTGAAATTGAGTAAGACTCAATGCCCGACCACTGCAGAAGATAGAGAGAATATGAAAGATGTTCCCTATGCATCAGCCATAGGCTCTATCATGTATGCAATGCTGTGTACCAGACCTGATGTGTGCCTTGCTATAAGTTTAGCAGGGAGGTACCAAAGTAATCCAGGAATGGATCACTGGACAGCGGTCAAGAACATCCTGAAATACCTGAAAAGGACTAAGGATATGTTTCTCGTATATGGAAGTGACAAAGAGCTCATCGTAAAAGGTTACGTTGATGCAAGCTTTGACACTGATCCGGACGATTCTAAATCGCAAACCGGATACGTGTTTACATTAAACGGTGGAGCTGTCAGTTGGTGCAGTTCTAAACAAAGCGTCGTAGCGGGATCTACATGTGAAGCGGAATACATAGCTGCTTCGGAAGCAGCAAATGAAGGAGTCTGGATGAAGGAGTTCATATCCGATTTAGGTGTCATACCTAGTGCATCGGGTCCAATGAAAATCTTTTGTGACAATACTGGTGCAATTGCCTTGGCAAAGGAATCCAGATTTCACAAAAGGACCAAACACATCAAGAGACGCTTCAACTCCATCCGGGATTTA
Organism: Triticum dicoccoides; assembly: GCF_002162155.2. Classification (NCBI taxonomy): domain Eukaryota; kingdom Viridiplantae; phylum Streptophyta; class Magnoliopsida; order Poales; family Poaceae; genus Triticum; species Triticum dicoccoides. The sequence continues at coordinate 68,956,177 of NC_041386.1, forward strand.
GTCCAGGTGGGAGACATAGAGATTTGCAAGATACATACGGATCTGAATGTTGCAGACCCATTGACTAAGCCTCTTCCACGAGCAAAACATGATCAGCACCAAAGCTCCATGGGTGTTAGATTCATTACAGTATAATCTAGATTATTGACTCTAGTGCAAGTGGGAGACTGAAGGAAATATGCCCTAGAGGCAATAATAAAGTTATTATTTATTTCCTTATAATCATGATAAATGTTTATTATTCATGCTAGAATTGTATTTTCCGGAAACATAATACATGTGTGAATACATAGACAAACAGAGTGTCACTAGTATGCCTCTACTTGACTAGCTCGTTAATCAAAGATGGTTATGTTTCCTAACCATGAACAATGAGTTGTTATTTGATTAACGAGGTCACATCATTAGTAGAATGATCTGATTGACATGACCCATTCCATTAGCTTAGCACCTGATCGTTTAGTATGTTGCTATTGCTATCTTCATGACTTATACATGTTCCTACGACTATGAGATTATGCAACTCCCGTTTACCGGAGGAACACTTTGGGTACTACCAAACGTCACAACGTAAATGGGTGATTATAAAGGAGTACTACAGGTGTCTCCAATGGTCGATGTTGGGTTGGCGTATTTCGAGATTAGGATTTGTCACTCCGATTGTCGGAGAGGTATCTCTGGGCCCTCTCGGTAATACACATCACATAAGCCTTGCAAGCATTACAACTAATATGTTAGTTGTGAGATGATGTATTACGGAACGAGTAAAGACACTTGCCGTTAACGAGATTGAACTAGGTATTGGATACCGACGATCGAATCTCGGGCAAGTAACATACCGATGACAAAGGGAACAACGTATGTTGTTATGCGGTCTGACCGATAAAGATCTTCGTAGAATATGTAGGAGCCAATATGGGCATCCAGGTCCCGCTATTGGTTATTGACCAGAGACATGTCTCGGTCATGTCTACATTGTTCTCGAACCCGTAGGGTCCGCACGCTTAAGGTTACGATGACAGTTATATTATGAGTTTATGCATTTTGATGTACCGAAGGTTGTTCGGAGTCCCGAATGTGATCACGGACATGACGAGGAGTCTCGAAATGGTCGAGACGTAAAGATTGATATATTGGAAGCCTATGTTTGGACATCGGAAGTGTTCCGGGTGAAATCGGGATTTTACCGGGTTACCGGGAGGTTACCGGAACCCCCCGGGAGCCATATGGGCCATCATGGGCCTTAGTGGAAAGGAGAAAGGGGCAGCCCAAGGTGGCTGCGCCTCTTTCCCCTCCCCTAGTCCTATTAGGACTAGGAGAAGGTGGCCGGCCCCCCTCTCTCCCTTCCCTTCCGAGGAATCCTAGTTGGACTAGGATTGGGGGGAGGAATCCTACTCCCAGAGGGAGTAGGACTCTCCTGCGCCTCCCTCTTTGGCCGGCCAGCCTCCCCTCCTCTCCTCCTTTATATACGGAGGCAGGGGCACCTCTAAACACACAAGTTGACACAAGTTGACACAAGTTGACACAAGTTGATCCACGTGATCGATTCCTTAGCCGTGTGCGGTGCCCCCTGCCACCATATTCCTCGATAATACTGTAGCGGAGTTTAGGCGAAGCCCTGCTGCTGTAGTTCATCAAGATCGTCACCACGCCGTCGTGCTGACGAAACTCTTCCCCGACACTTTGCTGGATCGGAGTCCGGGGATCGTCATCGAGCTGAACGTGTGCTCGAACTCGGAGGTGCCGTAGTTTCGGTGCTTGATCGGTTGGATCGTGAAGACGTACGACTACTTCCTCTACGTCGTGTCATTGCTTCCGCAGTCGGTCTGCGTTGGGTACGTAGACAACACTCTCCTCTCGTTGCTATGCATCACATGATCCTGTGTGCGCGTAGGAAAATTTTGAAATTACTACGAAACCCAACACTCTTAGCCGTGTGCGGTGCCCCCCTCCACCATAATCCTTGATAATATTGTAGCGGTGCTTAGGCGAAGTCCTGCGATGGTAGAACATCAAGATCGTCACCACGCTGTCGTGCTGACGGAACTCTTCCCCAACACTTTGCTGGATCGGAGTCCGGGGATCGTCATCGAGCTGAACATGTGCTAGAACTCGGAGGTGCCGTAGTTTCGTTGCTTGATCGGTCGGGCCGTGAAGACGTACGACTACATCAACCGCGTTGTCATAACGCTTCCGCTGTCGGTCTACGAGGGTACGTAGGCAACACTCTCCCCTCTCGTTGCTATGCATCACCATGATCTTGAGTGTGTGTAGGATTTTTTTTGAAATTACTACGTTTCCCAACACCGCCCTCCAGGATGCGACGACACTAGTCACCAGGTGTGAAGCGTGTCAGTTCTATTCAAATAAGCTTCATCAGCCAGCTCAAGCCCTTCAAACCATTCCTCTCTCCTGGCCTTTCTCGGTCTGGGGGCTCGACATACTGGGCCCTTTCCCCCGCGCTGTCGGGGGCTTTGAGTACTTGTACGTTGCAATTGACAAGTTCACAAAGTGGCCAGAAGTGGAAGCAGTGAGGAAGGTCACAACACAGTCAGCCGTCAAGTTCTTCAACGGACTGGTGTGCCGTTTTGGTGTACCCAATAGGGTTATCACCGACAATGGCACGCAGTTCACAAGCCACACCTTCATGCAATATATTCAAGACCTCGGCAGCAAGGTCTGTTTCGCTTCCGTTGCTCACCCACGAAGCAATGGTCAAGCTGAGAGGGCAAATGCTGAAGTACTGCGAGGCCTAAGGACAAAGACCTTTGACAGACTGCACAAGAGTGGAAGGCGCTGGACTGATGAATTGCCGGTGGTTCTTTGGTCAATCAGAACGACACCAAATCGAGCCACCGGCTTGACACCCTTTTCCCGGGTATACGGGGCAGAAGCAGTTCTCCCCACGGAACTCATATATGGGTCACCTCGAGTACTCGCTTATGATGAGCTTGAGCAAGAGCAACTGTGGCAAGATGACGCAATGCTCCTTGAGAAAGATCGTCTTCGGGCGGCTGTGAGAGCAGCGCGCTACCAGCAAGCCTTGCGCCGCTACCACAGCCGCAAGGTTCATGCCCGAAGCTTTGAGGAAGGCGACCTTGTTCTTTGGCGCATTCAATCGGCCAAGAATTCCAACAAGTTGACGCCAAAGTGGGAAGGCCCTTATCGGGTAATATGAGTCACCAGGCCCGACGCAGTCTGCCTGGAGATCGAAGATGCCGTTCCGGTGAGTAACTCCTGGAACATTGAGCATCTTCGCAAGTTTTACCCGTGAGGCGTGGCTTGCCGGCCCCCCGGCAAGCCACCCTTTGTACGAGCCTTGCCGATGATGCATGTAACCCTCTGCACAAAGCCAGGCGCAGACCCTGAGCATAAATAAATGAAGCGCTGGCGCCCTAAGTTATAGCATGCATGCTAGGTCGAGTCTCGTCCTTGGTTAGGGTTGATAGTGCTTAGCGGAGACTAACCCCTAGCTTAGAGGTCGAGTGTGCATCTCTTTGTCTTTCTTTTGTCTTCTTTGGTTCATAGGACACACAGATATTCGTGCCGAACCACTGGGAAAAAAAGAGGAACAGACCAGCATCTAGCCCCCGGCAAGCCAGTATTGCCGGGGGCTGCAAGAGCAAAGATTCACCCACGGCGAACCAGGGTTGCCGGGGACTGCAGCTTCAGATAAGTTCTTCATCCCTTATCATGCATTCCATTATGGACCGAGGTATGAGAAACCTCGTTTTCCCCCAAGCTACCGTGCTCCCATAACTCTAGGCCCTAGGGCTCGTACCTGGGGCCAAGTTTGGTCATAGTCGCGGCAGCGAAAGGATGAAACAAGGAGCCTGAACCCGCCTCATCCCTGCCTCCGCCAAAGGCGTGAGGAAGGTCGAGCGAAGTGGGGAGACGGCAAGGCCTGTTGCCGGGCAAGGAAATGTTTATCTTGAAGATATCAAGGATTTACTCCTTGTCGTGGGTTCCACCCGCAAACAAAAGACCCGACAAGCATCCCTTTTTCATAAAAAAAACATTCCACTCAGGTACATTCCATAGGGAATGAAAAATATCAATGATGGGATTACAAGTTTTAAATTCAACAAAGGCCTGAAGGCTTACAAACTAAAAAGAGATAAGGTGCCCGTAATCCCTTTCTTGTCCCTCTCCTCAGGAGGCAGGTCAACGAGGCGAAAATGACAAAAGGAGCACCTAGGTGAGCTACGGGTGGCAGAAGACACCAAGAGAACATCTTGGTGGCCGTCCAAAGGCTGGATGGTGATGGCGGCGCCAGAAGCAGAGCTCGAAGACGAGGCGGCAGGACGTCAGCACGCGTCGAAGGCATCGGTGCCCGCGTACTCCGACTTGACGGCCTTGCCGCCCACCCTCTTCCTCTTCCGCAGCCTCCCAACGCCAGCCGCCCAAGGAGATGACCCCGAGAAGTTCAGGGAGCCGGCGACGCGGATGATGGGGTCGCCGGTGCTGCACGGAGCGGCACCCGACACCCAATCGGACCCGTCATCCTGCCGCCTACTACCGTCGTTGTCGCTGTCCTCCTCGTCACTCCCGCCCGAGGAGGAGTCTTCGCTATCAGAAGAGCTCTCCACGCAGCACCTTGCACGGGTCCCAAAGCACCCGAAGACCTTGACGGAGAGAAGGCCACCCTCCATCAGCTTAAAATGGAGAGTGAGCCCCTCCGTCAAGCGGTGGATATGAGCAAACGTCTTCCATCCCCGACGAAGATACATCATGTGAGGGGCGGGGAAGTCGACGCGGACCCGCGTGCCACTGATCCCGCAGCCCCTCATGTGCAGCCGCAACGATTTTGGTGGATCCAGCTCCATCTCCCGCGCAAATGGAGTCGGGAGACGAAGGCGACGACGCGGCGGCCGACGCAGCCTGACGAAGAACTCACAAGGGTCATCCCCAACATGGCCCTCCATTGGAGGAGGAGCTGCTGGCGGAGGCGAGGCCGGCGCGCCCCCCCGTACTTCTCTTCCCCGAGCGCCCGGCCTCGCCTACGGCCTCGCCCCCTCCCCCTTCCCCTCGTGGCTGGCTCTGCCACCGCAGGCGCAGGAGAAGGAGGGACGCGTTGTCGAGCGGCGACCCTCGCCGCCACTGTTGAAGGACCGGGATTTCCTTTCTCCATGGCGGATGGAAGGGAGGAGCAGAAGCTGAAGGAAGAAGAAGATGAAAGAATGCGGGACGCCATCCCCCCTCCCGCTCTTTATAAAGGATCGGGGTTGGGGCTCGGCCGCCCCACTCGGCCAATCAAGATACGGAAGGCGTAGGGAGCCAGGACCAACCCGCCGCCCCAACCAGCGACGGCCTGGTTTCCCGCCTCCACCGTTTGCCACCCCAGGCCCATGGGAGACACGTGGTGGACGTGCAGAACCGAGGGGACGTGTGAGACGGCCACTCCCCACCCCATGATCGTGGGGAGTGAACACCTTGAAGACCGTGCCTCAGCCCCATTCAGTAAATGGGCCGCGCCTCCATGCCTCCCTCTGTTTATGGGGAAGGCGCGAACCGCCCCTTTACTATGATGTGACGTATGCCTGCAGGAACCAACCCCACGCATGCCGCCCACGTCACATGCGCCTCCCCACGCTGCGCCATGCGCGGGAACCGTGGGAAGCGCAGCGCGCGAAGAACCTTACCGCGGTAAAAACCGCCCCGCCTGCCCATGCACCGTTTTTGGGCCTAGCCCAACAACGCGTTGCGCTTATGTGTGGCCCAGGTGGCAGCGAGGGTCAGACCGAAGTGGGAAGGCCCTTATCGGGTAATACGAGTCACCAGGCCAGGCGCAGTCCGCCTGGAGACCGAAGATGCCGTTCCGGTGAGTAACTCCTGGAACATTGAGCATCTTTGCAAGTTTTACCCGTGAGGCGCGGCTTGCCGCCCCCCCGGCAAGCCACCCTTTGTACGAGCCTTGCCGATGACGCATGTAACCCTCTGTAGAAAGCCAGGCGCAGACCCTGAGCATAAATAAATGAAGCGGTGGTGCCCTAAGTTATAGCATGCATGGTAGGTCGAGTCTCGTCCTTGGTTAGGGTTGATAGTGCTTAGCGGAGACTAACCCCTAGCTTAGAGGTCGAGTGTGCGTCTCTTTGTCTTTCTTTTGTCTTCTTTGGTTCATAGGACACACAGATATCCGTGCCGAACCACTGGGAAAAAAAAGAGGAACAGACCAGCATCTAGCCCCCGGCAAGCCAGTATTGCCGGGGGCTGCAAGAGCAAAGATTCACCCACGGCGAACCAGGGTTGCCGGGGACTGCAGCTTCAGATAAGTTCTTCATCCCTTATCATACATTCCATTATGGACTGAGGTATGTGAAACCTCGTTTTCCCCTAAGCTACCGTGCTCCCATAACTCTAGGCCCTAGGGCTCGTTCCTGGGGCCAAGTTTGGTCGTAGTCGCGACAGCGAAAGGATGAAACAAGGAGCCTGAACCCGCCTCATCCCTGCCTCCGCCAAAGGCGTGAGGAAGGTCGAGCGAAGTGGGGAGACGGCAAGGCGTGTTGCCGGGCAAGGAAATGTTTATCTTGAAGATATCAAGGATTTACTCCTTGTCGTGGGTTCCACCCGCAAACAAAAGACCCGACAAGCATCCCTTTTTCATAAAAAAAACATTCCACTCAGGTACAGTCCATAGGGAATGAAAAATATGAATGATGGGATTACAAGTTTTAAATTCAACAAAGGCCCGAAGGCTTACAAACTAAAAAGAGATAAGGTGCCCGTAATCCCTTTCTTGTCCCTCTCCTTAGGAGGCAGGTCAAGGAGGCGAAAAGGACAAAAGGAGCGCCTAGGCGAGCTACGGGTGGCAGAAGACACCAAGAGAACATCTTGGTGGCCGTCCAAAGGCTGGATGGTGATGGCGGCGCCGGAAGCAGAGCTCGAAGACGAGGCGGCAGGACGTCAGCACGCGTCGAAGGCATCGGTGCCCGCGTACTGCGACTTGACGGCCTTGCCGCCCGCCCTCTTCCTCTTCCACAGCCTCCCAATGCCAGTCGCCCAAGGAGACGACCCCGAGAAGTTCTGGGAGCCGGCGACGTGGATGATGGGGTCGCTGGTGCCGCACGGAGCAACACCCGACACCAAATCGGACCCGTCATCCTACCGCCTACTACCCTCGTCGTCACTGCCGCTGTCCTCCTCGTCACTCCCGCCCGAGGAGGAGTCTTCGCTATCAGAAGAGCTCTCCAGGCAGCACCTTACACGGGTCCCAAAGCATCCGAAGACCTTGACGGAGAGAAGGCCACCCTCCATCAGCTTAAAATGGAGAGTGAGCCCTCCGTCAAGCGGTGGATATGAGGAAACGTCTTCCATCCCCGACGAAGATACATCACGTGAGGGGCGGGGAAGTTGACGTGGACCCGCGTGCCACTGATCCCGCAGCCCCTCATGTGCAGCCGCAACGATTCCGGTGGATCCAGCTCCATCTCCCGCGCAAATGGAGTCGGGAGACGAAGGCGACGACGCGGCGGCCGACGCAGCCTGAGGAAGAACTCACAAGGGTCATCCCCAACATGGCCCTCCATTGGAGGAGGAGCTGTTGGCGGAGGCGAGGCCGGCGCGCCCCCCCGTCCTCCTCTTCCCCGAGCGCCCCGGCCTCGCCCACGGCCTCGCCCCCTCCCCCTTCCCCTCGCGGCTCGCTCTGCCACCGCAGGCGCAGGAGAAGGAGGGACGCGTTGTCGAGCGGTGACCCTCGCCGCCACTGTTGAAGGACTGGGATTCCCTCTCTCCATGGCAGATGGAAGGGAGGAGCAGAAGCTGAAGGAAGAAGAAGATGAAAGAATGCGGGACGCCATCCCCCCTCCCGCTCTTTATAAAGGATCGGGGTTGGGGCTCGGCCGCCCCGCTCGGCCAATCAAGATACGGAAGGCGCAGGGAGCCAGGACCGACCCGCCGCCCCAACCAGCGATGGCCCGGTTTCCCGCCTCCACCGTTTGCCACCCCAGACCCATGGGAGACACGTGGCGGACGTGCAGAACCGAGGGGACGTGTGAGATGGCCACTCCCCACCCCGTGATCGTGGGGAGTGGACGCCTTGAAGACCGCGCCTCAGCCCCATTCAGTAAATGGGCCGCGCCTCCACGCCTCCCTCCGTTTATGGGGAAGGCGCGAACCGCCCCTTTACTATGATGTGACTCATGCCTGCGAGAACCAACCCCATGCATGCCGCCCACGTCACATGCACCTCCCCACGCTGCGCCACGCGCGGGAATCGTGGGAAGCGCGGCGCGCGAAGAACCTTACCGTGGTAAAAACCGCCCCGCCTTCCCGTGCACCGTTTTTGGGCCTAGCCCAACAACGCGTTGCGCTTATGTGTGGCCCAGGCCCGGGGGCTCCTGTCGGTGTACAAAAAGAGGGGTACACTTTTTGTACCCCTATAACTGTGCACGGGCAGTCTGAACCACGGGCACCACCACACCAAGCAAGGCAAGGGAGGTGAGCCAGGGAAGACCGAAGCTCAAGAGAACTAGAACGACGCCAAGGCCAAGACCACGAAGAGCAAAGGGGACAAAGCGGACTCCCCCGGCAAGATCCTTGCCGGGAGACAGTTCTAGCAGCCCCGGCAAGACCCTTGCCGCGGCGACTCATCCTGCGCCTACGGAGCAAATCACCCTTGAGTCCACTGCCCCCAAAGAGTAAGGATTCGGGAGACATCCCCGTGACGGCATGTAGATCTTTGTGAAGACATTCAAGATCAGATACGCACTAAGGAGATGACAACCCTTGGCGGGATCCCAGCCGAGGAAGACCACAAGACCCTCGGCAAGCGCCTTGCCGGGGATGACAGCAGGCGCCTCGGCCAAGACCCTTGCCGGGGCCCCGGCAAGGCCCTTCCCGAGGACACCCACGGGGCCACCATCAGGCCCACGCCGACTAAACCTCCACCACCGCATGCATGCAGCTGCCGACCCAACCAGCTGGGCAGGCACCTACGTGGCGGCATGCAGATCTTCGTGAAGACCCACCACTGCGCCAGCTCAGCTGCCTGCCTACCTACATGGCGTCACAGGCGTCACTGGCCAGGGAGCGTGTCGACACAAGAAGGAGCAGCGACTGACGAGACAGATCTCTGCCCCGTCCCCGATAAAGCAAGGACACCTAAGCAAGACGCATTAAATGCACCTTGTCATGTAATGCGAGGGATAACCTCGCATCACTGTACCCTTTCCACCTCCCGTGTGCCACTGTGGCAACCCCTTTTTTCTATAAAAGGAGGTCCGAGGCGACCAGGTGAAGGATTCGGCTTTTTGGAGCTCCTCACGCCCCATAGCTAGTTGAAGAACACAGATATACAATCCACCAAAGCAGGAGTAGGGTTTTACGCATCCTCGCGGCCCGAACCTGGATAAACGAACCGTGTGCTATCTGTTTGATCCGCTCTTCTCACAACCCCGCGCCCCGCTAACCACAGTAGGGATTCTTGTGATCCCATAGGTGTCGTTCCCACCGACAGCATGAACAGGAACAGATCCTACGCAAGTGTCACTCTGAGGCTTATGGAGGACACCACGCTGGAGATAGAACTACACATAAGGTATTGCAATCCGGTTTTTATTGGCCTACTCTCTTCAAGGATGCCCGTAAGTTTGTCTTGTCTTGTGATGAATGTCAAAGAATTGGTAATTTTAGTTGACGTCAAGAAATTCCTATGAATTATTCACTTGTTATTGAACCATTCGATGTTTGGGGCTTTGTTTATATGGGACCTTTTCCTGCCTCTAATGGATATACACATATTTTAGTTGCTGTTGATTACGTTACTAAGTGGGTAGAAGCTATTCCAACTAGTAGTGCTGATCATAAAACCTCTATTAAGATGCTTAAAGAAGTTATTTTTCCAAGGTTTGGAGTCCCTAGATATTTAATGACTGATGGTGGTTCACATTTTATTCATGGCGCTTTCCGTAAAATGCTTGCTAAATATGACGTTAATCATAGAATTGCCTCTCCTTATCACCCACAGTCTAGTGGTCAAGTATAACTGAGTAATAGAGAACTCAAATTAATTTTGCAAAAGACTGTTAATAGATCTAGAAAGAACTTGTCCAAGAAACTTGATGATGCATTATGGGCCTATAGAATGGCATACAAAGATCCTATGGGCATGTCTCCGTATAAAATGGTTTATGGAAAAGCATGTCACTTACCTCTTGAACTAGAACATAAGGCTTATTGGGCTATTAAAGAGCTCAATTATGATTTCAAACTTGCCGGTGAGAAGAGGTTATTTGACATTAGCTCACTTGATGAATGGAGAACCCAAGCCTATGAGAATGCCAAATTATTTAAAGAAAAAGTTAAAAGATGGCATGACAAAAGAATGCAAAAACATGAGTTTAATGTAGGTGATTATGTATTGCTATACAACTCTCGTTTGAGATTTTTTGCAGGAAAACTTCTCTCTAAATGGGAAGGTCCTTACGTTATCGAGGAGGTCTATCGTTCCGGTGCCATAAAAATCAACAACTTCAAAGGCACAAATCCGAAGTTGGTGAACGGTCAAAGAATTAAACATTATATCTCAGGTAATCCTATAGATGTTGAAACCAATGTTATTGAAACCGTAACCCTGGAGGAATACATAAGGGACACTTTCCGGAATGTTTCAGTCTCCGAAAAGGATTAGGTATGTGGTACGGTAAGTAAACCGACTCCAGAACAGTTCTAATGGCAATTTTCTTCCGTTTTGGAATATTTAGAAAAATAGAAAAATAAGAAGTAGTCCGGGAAGGACACGAGGCCTCCATGATGGTGGAGGGCATGCCCTACCCCCTTGGCCCCGGCTTGGGCGTACAAGGGCAGTGGGTACCCAGGAGGAGGTCACTCGTACCAAGGCCTCGCTACCACTTGCATCTCTGCGGTGTCGCGGCGGTGGGACGACCTCTTCTTTGGCGGGAGCAGCGCCGGCACGTCGAGAGGAACCTTTCCCTTCTCTTCAGCAGAAAACCTACGGATCGACGCCATTGAAGCTGCAGCTGGCAGTGGAGCGGAGGAAGAAGGAGTGAGTGGAATGGGAGAAGATGGGCGACGAGGGCTCTGCCCCCTCCCCATTTATAGCAGGAGAAGGCCAACCAACACCCCCACAATCACAGGTAATGATGGCTTCCCTTGCATGTCGCAGGGACTTGTCAAGTCGGGCAGTTGCCGAGGCAGCATGGGGAAGCGGAGACGCCCACGTCCAATCAACCACCACGCGTCAACCAAGGCTGCAGGCTTTGGGGGACCACGGCGCTCCGCACTTGACCCTTTGGCTTCGCCTCGAAGCCAAGCCCGAGCGCGCCTTGGGCCCGGGGGCTACTGTCGGCGTCCTGGGAACAGGGGTCCCCAGACTTGCCTGCCTGTGGCCCACGGCATGGCTGGGCTGGCAGGTCTGTACGACCCATCTTCATCGACAAGGCATTCAATACCCTTGCGAGGGGCCAAGCCTCGCGAGGCGGACGATGCAAGACCTCCTCAGGAGCAGCCATGCCAGGCAGGCTCGCGAGGGGTGGAGAGATCAAGGCACGGCAAACCTCGCGAGGTCCTCGTGACGTGAGCCATGACGACCGAGACCAGGCGGGCACCAGCGTGCACAGTGTCCTTGTTTCCTCTTTGGTGCCAAGGGGGCAAGCACAGGCGCGGAGTACCGAGGCATCAGGCAAAGGTTTCCGTATTGGTGTAACAGGACCAAGACCCAAAGGAGGGCAGGACGAAGGTCACCATGGAGCCCAAGACGGCATCACCACCAGAGCCTTTGGCAGGCGAAGACCACCTTTTGCCAGGATAATTTGTACTAGCTGTCCCCTTTCGAATTGGCCATTGTTGGATCCCTACCTGCTCAATATTTGGGGAGAGGACCAGGGCCTATATAAGTAGAACTAGCCTCCACAGTAAAGAGGGGAGGAGAAAAAGGGAGAAGAGAGCACAAGGGGATGAGAGACAAGTGAGGATCGACCTCATCAAAAGTCCACCAAGCACAAGAACATCTCAACCTCAGGAGGCTGTTCTCCCCCTTGTAACTGTTCTTCATCAGCCCAAGTGGCAATCCACCACTACCTCACTGGAGTAGGGTGTTACACCACAACAGTGGCCCGAACCAGTATAAATCTTGTGTCTTTCTGTGCTGTGAGTTTATTGAGTTCGTCTACGAGATCTTAAGAGAGCTAGGGCGCGGATCGATAGGGAGAAAACCTTCGCACGCACCCCAGTGTTCGAACCTCAAGGGTTTGCCGGAACCCGTGATCCGACATTATCCTATGCATCTTGTTCATCGTGATCGTAATTATATATATATATATAAATATATATATATATATATATATATATATATATATATAATTTTTGGCCTCGCGAAGGAGAAAGCATCGCTCAAGCTTGGGGGAGGCTTAAGTCAATGTTATATTCATGCCCCAATCATGAGCTCTCAAAAGAAATGATTATTCAAAAAATTTATGCTCAGCTTTCTCTCAGTAATCGCTCCATGCTTGATACTTCTTATACTGGATCTTTTATGATGAAGACTATTGAATTCAAATGGGATTTATTGGAAAGAATTAAACGCAACTCTGAAGATTGGGGCCTCGACGAAGGTAAGGAGTCAGGTATGACACCTAAGTTTAATTGTGTTAAATCTTTTATGGACACCGATGCTTTCCGTGAATCTAACACTAAATATGGACTTGATTCTGAGATAGTAGCTTCTTTCTATGAATCCTTTGCTACTCATGTTGATCTCCCTAAGGAGAAGTGGTTTAAATATAATCCTCCCATTGAAGTAAAAGTAGTTGCACCTATTAAAGTTGAAGAAAAGACCATCGCTTATGATGATCGTGTTGTTCCTACTGCTTACATTGAGAAACCACCTTTCCCTGTTAGAATAAAGGATCATGCTAAAGCTTCAACTATGGTTAACAAAAGTAATATTAAGACACCTAAATCCCCTAAGAAAATTAAGGTTGAACCTAGTATTGCTATGGTTAAAGATTGCTTGGCCGATAATATTGATGGGCATGTTATTTACTTCTGCAATGAAGCTGCTAGAATTGCTAGACCTGATGCTAAAAATAAACATAGACCTGTTGTAGGCATGCCTGTTATTTCTGTTAAAATAGGAGATCATTGTTATCATGGCTTATGTGATATGGGTGCTAGTGCAAGCACAATACCTCATTCCTTATACAAAGAAATTATGCATGATATTGCACCTGCTGAGATAGAAGATATCAATGTTACCATTAAACTTGCCAATAGAGATACTATTTCACCGATTGGGATTGTTAGAGATGTTGAAGTCTTGTGTGGGAAAGTTAAATATCCTGCTAATTTTCTTGTTCTTGGTTCCCCACAAGATGACTTTTGTCCCATTATATTTGGTAGACCCTTCTTGAATACTGTTAATGCGAAGATAGACTGCAATAAGGATATTGTTTTTGTTGGTTTAGGGGATATGTCTCATGAGTTTAATTTTGCTAAATTTCGTACATAACCCGATGATAAAGAATTGCCTAGTAAAGATGAAATCATTGGTCTTGCTTCTATTGCCGTGCCTCCTACTGATCCCTTAGAACAATATTTGCTAGACCATGAAAATTATATGTTCATGAATGAAAGAAGGGAAATAGATGAGGTATTCTTTAAATAGGGACCTATTCTGACACACAACTTGCCTGTTGAAATCCTAGAGGATCCTCCTCCACCCAAGGGTGATCCCGTGTTTGAGCTTAAACCATTGCCCGATACTATTAAATATGCTTATATTGATGGAAAGAAGATATATCCTGTTATTATTAGTGCTAACCTTTCAGATCATGAAGAAGAGAGATTATTGAAAACTCTGAAGAAGCACCGTGTTGCTATTGGATATACTCTTGATGATATTAAGGGCATTAGTCCCACTCTATGTCAACACAAAATAAATTTGGAGAAAGATGCCAAACTAGTTATTGATCACCAACGACGGCTAAATCCTAAGATGAAAGAAGTGGTAAGAAAGGAAATATTAAAACTTCTGGAGGCAAGTATAATTTATCCCGTTGCTGATAGTCAGTGGGTAAGTCCTGTCCATTGTATCCCTAAGAAGGGAGGTATTACTGTCCTTCCCAATTCTAAATATGAATTAATTCTGCAAAGAATTATTACAGGCTATAGGATGGTAATTGATTTCCTAAAATGAAATAAAGCTACTAAAAAGATCATTACCCTTTGCCTTTCATTGATCAAATGCTAGAAAGATTATCCAAACATACACATTTTTGCTTTCTAGATGGTTACTCTGGTTTCTCTCAAATACCTTTGTTAGCTGACGATCAAGAAAAGACTACTTTTACTTGCCCTTTCTGTACCTTTGCTTATAGACGTATGCCTTTTGGTTTATGTAATGCACCTAGTACCTTTCAAAGATGCATGATGGCTATATTCTCTGACTTTTGTGAAAAGATTTTTGAAGTTTTCATGGATGATTTCTCTGTTTATGGATCCTCTTTTGATGATTGCTTGAGCAACCTTGGTCGAGTTTTCCAGAGATGTGAAGAAACTAACCTTGTCTTGAATTGGGAGAAGTGCCACTTTATGGTTAATGAAGGTATTGTCTTGGGGCATAAAATTTCTGAAAGATGTATTGAAGTTGACAAAGCTAAAGTTGATGCTATTGAAAAGATGTCGTGTCCCAAGGACATCAAAGGTATAAGAAGTTTCCTTGGTCATGCCAGTTTTTATAGGAGGTTCATTAAGGACTTCTCAAAAATTTCCTGGCCTCTGACTAACCTATTACAAAAAGATATTCCTTTTGTCTTTGATGATGATTGTGTAGAAGCATTTGAAGTACTTAAGAAAGCCTTGATTTCTGCACCTATTGTTAAGCCACCTAATTGGAATTTACCCTTTGAAATCATGTGTGATGCTAGTGATTATGCTGTAGGGGCTGTTCTAGGACAAAGAGTTGATAAAAAAATAAATGTTATTCAATATGCTAGTAAAACTCTAGACAGTGCCCAAAGAAATTATGCTACTACTGAAAAAGAATTCTTAGCAGTTGTATTTGCTTGTGATAAGTTTAGACCTTATATTGTTGATTCTAAAGTAACTATTCACACTGATCATGCTGCTATTAAATATCTTATGGAAAATAAAATGCTAAACCTAGACTTATTAGATGGGTTCTCCTGCTACAAGAATTTGATTTGCATATTATTGAGAGAAAGGGAGCTGAGAACCCCATTGCAAACAACTTGTCTAGGTTAGAGAATGTTCTTTATGACCCACTACCTATTGATGATAGCTTTCCTGATGAACAATTAGCTGTCATAAATGCTTCTCATACTGCTCCATGGTATGCTGATTATGCTAATTACATTGTTGCTAAATTTATACCACCTAGTTTCACATACCAGCAAACGAAAATGTTTTTCTATGATTTAAGACATTACTTCTAGGATGACCCACACCTTTATAAAGAAGGAGTAGATGGTGTTATTAGACGTTGTGTGCCTGAGCATGAACAGGAATAGATCCTACATAAGTGTCACTCCGAGGCTTATGGAGGACACCATGCTGGAGATAGAACTGCACACAAGGTATTGCAATCCGGTTTTTATTGGCCTACTCTCTTCAAGGATGCCCGCAAGTTTGTCTTATCTTGTGATGAATGTCAAAGAATTGGTAATATTAGTAGACGTCAAGAAATGCCTATGAATTATTCACTTGTTATTGAACCATTTGATGTTCGGGGCTTTGATTATATGGGACCTTTTCCTTCCTCTAATGGGTATACACATATTTTAGTTGCTGTTGATTACGTTACTAAGTGGGTAGAAGCTATTCCAACTAGTAGTGCTGATCATAACACCTCTATTAAGATGCTTAAAGAAGTTATTGTTCCTAGGTTTGGAGTCCCTAGATATTTAATGACTGATGGTGGTTCACATTTCATTCATGGTGCCTTTCGTAAAATGCTTGCTAAGTATGATCTTAATCATAGAATTGCATCTCCATATCACTCGCAGTCTAGTGGTCAAGTAGAACTTAGCAATAGAGAGCTTAGATTAATTTTGCATAAGACTGTTAATAGATCTAGAAAGAATTGGTCCAAGAAACTTGATGATGCATTATGGGCTTATAGAACTGCATACAAAAATCCTATGGGTATGTCTCCATATAAAATGGTTTATGGTAAAGCATGTCACTTACCTCTTGAATTAGAACATAAGGCATATTGGGCTATTAAAGAGCTCAACTATGACTTCAAACTTGCCAGTGAGAAGAGGCTTTTTGACATTAGCTCACTTGATGAATGGAGAACCCAGGCTTATAAGAATGCCAAGCTGTTTAAAGAAAAAGTTAAAAGATGGCATGATAAAAGGATACAAAAGCATGATTTTAATGTAGGTGATTATGTATTGTTATACAACTCTCGTTTAAGATTTTTTGCAGGCAAACTTCTCTCTAAATGGTAAGGTCCTTACGTTATCAAGGAGGTCTATCGTTCCGATGCCATAAAAGTCAACAACTTCGAAGGCACAAATCCGAAGGTGGTGAATGGTCAAAGAATCAAACATTATATCTCAGGTAATCCTATAAATGTTGAAACTAATGTTATTGAAACCGTAACCCGGGAGGAATACATAAGAGACACTTTCCGGAATGTTTCAGTCTCCGAAAAGGATTAGGTATGTGGTACGGTAAGTAAACGACTCCAGAACAGTTCTAATGGCAATTTTCTTCCGTTTTGGAATATTTAGAAAAATAGAAAAATAAGAAGTAGTCCGGGAAGGACACGAGGCCTCCATGATGGTGGAGGGCATGCCCTACCCCCTTGGCCCCGGCTTGGGCGTACAAGGGCAGTGGGTACCCAGGAGGAGGTCGCTCGTACCAAGGCCTCGCTACCACTTGCATCTCTGCGGTGTCGCGGTGGTGGGACGACCTCTTCTTTGGCGGGAGCAGCGCCGGCACGTCGAGAGGAACCTTTCCCTTCTCTTCAGCAGAAAACCTACGGATCGACGCCATTGAAGCTGCAGCTGGCAGTGGAGCGGAGGAAGAAGGAGTGAGTGGAATGGGAGAAGATGGGCGACGAGGGCTCTGCCCCCTCCCCATTTATAGCAGGAGAAGGCCAACCAACACCCCCACGATCACAGGTAATGATGGCTTCCCTTGCATGTCGCAGGGACTTGTCAAGTCGGGCAGTTGCCGAGGCAGCATGGGGAAGCGGAGACGCCCACGTCCAATCAACCACCACGCGTCAACCAAGGCTGCAGGCTTTGGGGGACCACGGCGCTCCGCACTTGACCCTTTGGCTTCGCCTCGAAGCCAAGCCCGAGCGCGCCTTGGGCCCGGGGGCTACTGTCGGCGTCCTGGGAACAGGGGTCCCCAGACTTGCCTGCCTGTGGCCCACGGCATGGCTGGGCTGGCAGGTCTGTACGGCCCATCTTCATCGACAAGGCATTCAATACCCTTGCGAGGGGCCAAGCCTCGCGAGGCGGACGATGCAAGACCTCCTCAGGAGTAGCCACGCCAGGCAGGCTCGCGAGGGGTGGAGAGATCAAGGCATGGCAAACCTCGCGAGGTCCTCGTGACGTGAGCCATGACGACCGAGACCAGGCGGGCACCAGCGTGCACAGTGTCCTTGTTTCCTCTTTGGTGCCAAGGGGGCAAGCACAGGCGCGGTAAATAAACCGACTCCAAAACTGTTCTAATGGCAATTTTTCTCCGTTTTGGAATATTTAAGAAAATAGGAAAATAAGAAGCAGACCGAAAAGGACACAAGGCTTCCACGAGGGTGGAGGGCGCACCCCCTGCCTCATGGGCACCCCGTGTGCTCTCCGTACTTCGTTTTCTTCCACGATACTTCTTTCGATCGGTAAAAATTCATTATACATTCTCCCGAAGGTTTTGACCACCGTATCACGCAAATATCACTTGTCTTTGTTTCGAGCTGTTTTTCTGACAGATCTAGGTCGCCATGTCGTCTTCAAGTGCCCCCAAAGACAAGTTCTTCCAGAAGGTCATCAACCCCTACCTCGTGGAGGTGCTACAACACCCTTAAACCATTGAGATGCGTGAGGGGTTGTTGCACATCCGCGATGTGGAGGGGCCAAGGAGGACCGGAAGCGTGGAGACAAGGCTTGATGCAATGGAGCAACAAGTTTTCAAGTGTCAGGAGATGGTGGAGCGTGGACTCAACTCCAATCACATAATGATCACGGAGTTCACCAACAACCACGAGCTGGACGTCAAGGACACTGGGAGGCCATCTTCAAGCTTCATGAGAAAATTGAGCACCTCCAAGCCCAAATCTATGACCTGTAAAATCAAAACTGTGAGTATGAATATATATTCAAGAGGATGAGTTTGGCTGCAGATTTGAGGATTTCGGAGACTCGATCATCCTTCTATGATTGTGAGCACTCATTAAAATATGACATGCTAAAGAGTTGATGTTGGACAAGCAAGACAACATAATGGGTTATGTTTTCTTACATTTGAGATAAATTATATTGTCATGGATCATGCAACATGTTGAGCTTGACTTTCCCTCTCATGCTAGCCAATTTCTTTGCACCAAGTAGAGATACTACTTGTGCTTCCAAATATCCCTAAACCCAATTTTGCCATGAGAGTCCACCATATCTACCTATGGATTGAGTAAGATCCTTCAAGTAAGTTGTCATCGGTGCAAGCAGTAAAAATTGCTCTCTAAATATGTATGACTTATTAGTGTGGAGAAAATAAGCTTCATACGATCTTGTGATATGGAAGAAATAAAAGCGACGGACTGCATAATAAAGGTCCATATCACAAGTGGCAATATAAAGTGACGTTCTTTTGCATTAAGATTTCGTGCATCCAACCATAAAAGCGCATGACAACCTCTGCTTCCCTCTGCGAAGGGCCTATCTTTTATTCTTGTCTTATACTCCATGCAAAGAGTCATGGTGATATTCACCTTTCTTTTTTACATTTTATCCTTTGGCAAGCACAATGTGTTGGAAAGATCCTGATATATATAGCTAATTGGATGTGAGTTTTCGTGAACTATTATTGTTGACATTACCCTTGAGGTAAAAAGTTGGGAGGCAAAACTATAAGCCCCTATCTTCCCTGTGTCCGATTAAAACTTCATACCCATAAATATTGCGTGAGTGTTAGCAATTGTGAAAGACTAAATGATAGTTGAGTATGTGGACTTGCTGAAAAGCTCTTATATTGACTCTTTCCTATGTTATGATAAATTGCAATTGCCTCAATGACTGAGATTAGAGTTTGCTGGTCCTCAATGAAGTTTATGATTCATACTTGAAATTGTGATTGAATTGTTACTTAAGCATAAGAGATCATACGAAAAAAAAAATATATATATATATATATATATGTTGGTGCTCTAAGAATGATCATGATGCCCTCATGTCTGTATTTTATTTTATCGACACCTCTATCTCCAAACATGTGGACATATTTTTTGATTTTGGCTTTCGCTTCAGGACAAGCGAGGTCTAAGCTTGGGGGAGTTGATACATCCATTTTGCATCATGCTTTTATATCGATATTTATTGCATTATGGGTTGTTATTACACATTATGTCACAATACTTATGCCTATTCTCTCTTATTTTACAAGGTTTACATGAAGAGGGAGAATGCAAGCAGCTAGGATTCTGGGATGGAAAAGGAGCAAATATTAGAGACCTATTCTGCACAGCTCCAAAAGTCCTGAAACTTCACAGAAGTTATTTCCAAAATATATAAAAAATATTTGGCGAAAGAAGTACTTGAGGGGCCCACAGCCTGGCCACGAGGGTGGGGGGCACGCCCCCTGCCCCGTGGGCTCCCTGGTGGCCCTCCGATGCTCATCTTCTGATATATGAGGTCTTTCATCTGAGAAAAAATAATAAGCAAGCTTTGGGGAAGAAACTCCACCGCCACGAGGCAGAACCTTGGCGGAACCAATCTAGGGCTCCGTTAGAGCTATTCTACCGGGGAAACTTCCCTCCGGGAGGGGGAAATCATCACCGCCGTCATCACCAATGATCCTCTCATCGGGAGGGGGTCAATCTCCATCAACATCTTCACCAGCACCATCTCATATCAAACCCTAGTTCATCTCTTGTATCTAATCTTTGTATCCAAACCTCAGATTGGTACGTGTGGGTTGCTAGTAGTGTTGATTACTCCTTGTAGTTGATGCTAGTTGGTTTACTTGGTGGAAGATCATATGTTCAGATCCATTATGCATATTAATACCCCTCTGATTATGAACATGAATATGCTTTGTGAGTAGTTACGTTTGTTCCTGAGGACATGGGAGAAGTCTTGCTATAAGTAGTCATATGAATTTGGTATTCGTTCGATATTTTGATGAGATGTATGTTGTCATCCCTCTTGGTGTCATGTGAACGTCGACTACATGACACTTCACCATTGTTTGGGCCTAGAGGGAGGCATTGGGAAGTAATAAGTAGATTATGGGTTGCTAGAGTGACAGAAGCTTAAACCCTAGTTTATGCGTTGCTTCGTAAGGGGCTGATTTGGATCCATATGTTTCATGCTATGGTTAGGTTTACCTTAATACTTCCATTGTAGTTGAGGATGCTTGCAATGGGGGTTAATCATAAGTGGGATGCTTGTCCAAGTAAGGACAACACCCAAGCACCGGTCCACCCACATATCAGATTATCAAAGTACCGAACACGAATCATATGAACATGATGAAAACTAGCTTGATGATAATTCCCATGTGTCCTCAGGAGCGCTTTTCTTCATATAAGAGTTTGTCCAGGCTTGTCCTTTGCTACAAAAAGGATTGGTCCATCTTGCTGCACCTTATTTACTTTTATTACTTGCTACTCGTTAAAAATTACCTTATCACAAAACTATCCGTTACCGATAATTTCAGTGCTTGCAGAGAATACCTTAATGAAAACTGCTTATCATTTCCTTCTCCTCCTCGTTGGGTTCGACACTCTTACTTATCGAAAAGGCTACGATAGATCCCCTACACTTGTGGGTCATCAACAACCATCACATAAATATGGCATGATGCACAACCAAGTATGATGCATGTCCGGTTTAATGAGGCATGGCATGGCAATATGCATAAACAAAACTACAAGTTAAGTGGAGCTCAATATGCAACAAGTTGCATATTGATGAAACACCACATTTGATTATTTAGTTCTCTCTCATTTATGTACCCAACAATATTAAATGTTGTTAAGCATGGCAAGAGGTGAAGCATATGAAAACTACCTATCTAGGCAAGTTTAAATGAGGGCAGAAATAACAAACAACAATTTCAGAAAAATCCTCATATGAAAATTATGGATTTGGTACTGTTCTGCCCTATCACAATTTTTGAGTTGTTAAACATGCAAAGTATTGCCACCATGTTAAACTATGCATTTTTCTACCCCATTTACATATGAAGTTTATTAAATTCAGAGCTACGGTTAATTAGTTATGAAATAATCATTTTAACATGGCATTTAAGCAAATTAAACACAAACAACATTTTAAACTTTTTTTAACATGGATGAAAATTGCATATTATTAAACTATACAAGATTCTAAGCATTTTTCATATATGAAACATTTTAATCCGGTGCACGGATGATGAGTTATTAAATGCATGATCATGGAGGGTTTTTCTACAAAACTGCAGTGCACTGGTTAATTAGCAAAAACATTCTGTGGAAAAAACACGTCTCGGGCCGAATCTGAAATAGCCCACTGGGCGGCTGGCTACTCACCTAGCTGGGCTCGGCCCAGGTCGGTGGAGGCGGTCCACGGGGACGTGGTCAAGCAGGCCAGCTCGGCAGGAGCTGGGCCATGACGCGGGACGCGACCAGGAGGGCGCTGGAGGCGGGCGCTCCTGTGCTGCTGGGCCGAGGCTGGTGCGGGTGGGCCGAGGCTTCTGGGGCCCATCCAGGGAGGTGGCGGCGCTCGCTGTCTCCCCCGCACAAGAGGTCGATCGAGGGCATGGTCGAGGGGCACTCCGGCGAACTTGCCGGTGAGGAGGCACGGAGAAGGACATGGAGCGGCGGATCTGGGCGTGGGCGGCTCGATCCGGCGGTGGGCAGCACCGGAGGAGGTCGGTGGAGGCGGATCCGGTTGGTGCTTTGCCGGATCCAAGCAACAGCGACGGTTGGCGGGACTCCAAGTGCGGCGGCGGAGC
>NC_041386.1:68978607-68997363 GCF_002162155.2 Triticum dicoccoides
CGACGCTCAGGACTGGGATCGCCAGTGGCTGTCGTGCTCGCCGGTGATGAGGAGATGATGCGGCGGGGTAGACTCCCTCGATCCAGGGGGATCGAGGAGAGAGTGGCTCGGGAATGCGGGGAGCCTGCGGGCTGCGGCGGCTTGGGCCGGGTGGGCCGCGGATCTGGGTCCCGCAAGCCTGGCACGATGGAGGGAGGAGCGGGGCGATGTGGAGGCCTGCGAGTGGTGGAGGGCGGCGACTGCGGCGGCGCTGACCGCTCAGGCGGTGCCAAGTGATGGGGCTCGGTTTGCCGGCGCGAAAACGATGAGGGGAGGTGGGAGGCGGCTGGCTGATGATTAGGGGCGCGGAAATGGAGGTGGAGGGGAAGGAATGTCCAAATTTGGAAGGAGGGGTTTCCTTTTATAGTCAGGGTTAGGGTTTGAGGGGTTAGGAGGGGTTTTTGGAGCCTCCGATCGCGATCCGATGGATCCGATCGAGAGGGGGGATAGGTAGGCCTAGGTGGGTTGGTTGTGACCGTGTAGAAGACTGAGGGATGCGGGAGAGAAGAGAGAGAGAGAGACCCGGCAGCAGTTTCCAGTGACTGAAAACGTCCGACGATTTGACCGACTAAATTGCCGCTATAGTTATCAGTTGGGGCATCAAACGGACTCCGAATGCGATGAAACTTGGCAGGCGACCTACTAACAAGATAACAACACCGCCCGCCAACTGTCGGTGTCAAAACCGGCGGATCTCCGGTAGGGGGTCCCGAACTGTGCGTCTAAGGTAGATGGTAACAGGAGACAGGGGACACGATGTTTACCCAGGTTCGGGCCCTCTCGATGGAGGTAATACCCTACTTCCTGCTTGATTGATCTTGATGATATGAGTATTACAAGAGTTGATCTACCACGAGATCGTAGAGGCTAAACCCTAGAAGCTAGCCTATGATTATGATTGTTGTATATATCTATCGACTAGCGTGGCCTCGGTTTATACAATGCATGAGAAGCCCAGGATAACAAGAGTCCTAGCCGAATACGCCGGTGGGGAGGAGTCCTTGCCTTGATCAACAAGTCTTGTGGAATCTTCCATGTATGCGGCAGCTGTCCGAACTGGCCCATGAGTATACGTCCATGGGGGTCCTCGGCCGAATCTAACTAAACGGGAGACGACATGGTGAGTACCCCCTAGTCCAGGACACCGTCAGTAGCCCCCTGAACCGGTCTTCAAGTTGGGGACGCTCCTCGATTCTTCCGAACTATTCTTTGTCTTCGGTCGTCGGTCTTGAAAACTGGTTCAGCAAATCTTCCCATCTTCTATCTTGAGGATTGCTGAGCTAAATCTGAAGATCTCACACGTCAGGTATCCGAGGAGCCCTTTTGAGTCTTCAGCCTTTATCAATGCCTTGTTTATTTTTATGCCACACATCGGGTTTGAAGTTGTTCCCGGGCGGCAGCGTCCTCTTGTGTCCGAGCTCCAACGCCAGACTGCATTCGAGGTATCTTTTGCAGCCAAGCACCAGCGCCGAACCGCTTTCCAAGCTCTAACGCCATACTATGTCCAAACTCCAATGCCAGATTGTATCCAGTCTCCAACGCTGGACTATATCCGAGGTGTCATATCACCTTGGTTCAAAAAAGTCGAAGGAGTTTAGCCGAGCTTAATGCAGGAAATGCCCTCTATGGAGCCAGCCACTCGTGCCTGAGCTTTATGCCAGACTGCTTCCGAGGTGGTGCACCACCCCGACCGTGGGCCAATTTTTTGTCAATATAATTTATTGGTGCAATTTATTCTCTGCCGAGATATATAGCCAGTAGCCCTCAAGGTGTGTATCGGTCTAAAACCTGAGATGCACTTGAAGGATGACATAAAACCGCTGATCCCAGTAGCCGCTGAGACTCAGGTTGATTTGCAAAATCGGTCTGAGGACCAACTCCTAGCTCGGCAGAATACTTCGGGACACAAAAAGCGGTGTGCAGAGTCCTCGAGACTCACGTTGGGTGCGGCCGACCAACCCGAGGATCATAATCTCCTCGAAAACTATATTGCACTTAAATTTTCTGCACCGGATTGCCAATGCAGTAGCCCCCGAGACACTGGTTGGGTGGCAACACCAGATCAGGGGATCGATACACCCCTTTAATATTAGTAAATGATAAGGCCGAAGCCCAGTAGCACCTGAGCCTTAATGTGGGCACGGGTAGCCGAATTAAGGATCGATATCCAGAGTAAAATCACAAATTATGTGTAACGATTCTATGTATCCAAGTACTTTATATCATTAATGCTCGAATCCGCATTGTACAAAACTTTGTTGACCGACCATCGGCTTCCACCTCCTCGGCCAGTAGCCGAGGAGTGTTTGTCCTACTTCAAAAAGCTTTTATGAGGGCAAAGATTTACGACAAACAAGGCAATCTGGCCATACGGTTTTATAAACAAAGGTACGCAGAGAGATATGTTATATTACTGTTTAACATAAGAAATGTCTTCCAAAGAAAATAGTCCCACTATCGGTTCCTTTCTTTGGGTTGTTATGCTAAGCATGATCATGAAACCTCAGCTCTAATGTAAGAGCAAAATATTGAGGATTTAGTTTGGGAGGCCACTTACTAGCCCCTGGTAGTGTTTGGTGACAGTCGAGGTCAAGCCGTAAACACTTCGGCCAATGTTATGAATGGCTCGTCATTTAACACAGTCATCGGATCGCTGACCAGTTTACGCTTATTGTGACAGTCAGTTTTCGGCTTTCTCCACTGAGGTGCTTAACCATGTGAGCTGGAAGCACAATCGCAGTGGGTCTCCCTTTGCACACCTAGCCGAACAAAGCGGAATGTAGGAGGCAAGCGCAGGAGCCGGGCAACCCAACTATTGACCGAAGACACAATTCAAAATCGATGCATATATAGCAATATCCGAGAATGTTTTTGCCGAATCTCTAAAGGTGTCCGGCGTTGCAATGCGAGACTTGTGCTGAAAACACACAAATAGTTTAAAAGTGCCATGAGCTTGGAAAACCATAAAACATCAATACAAACTTGACGTCCGAACAAGATCAAGTGTTCGGTGCCAATCCGAAAATTGGAAAAAAAATTGTGCTTCTGTCGTGCTTTAACATGACACATCCGATCTCAAGACTTCACACGGGTCAGCTTATGGCTTCAAGCTCTTTATCCCAAAGGCGGAGTACTTCTCTGAGGCCAGTTTAGCAAACTAAACTCAAGCGACTTTCGGAGAGAAGACAGGCTATCCGGCTATTGACCATAAACTCGAGTCGAAAAAGGAGCGGTAGACAAAGACTTTGCAACGACCAAGAAGAAAACACATTTACTATAAAATAGCTCATATAAATTTTAAGAGCCCCCAAGTGACTTGGGTAAAAGAGTTGTATGTATAATGATTGTATGTACCGAAGTACTTATATCATATTTGTGTTCACCCGAACTTTAAACGCGTCTTAACCGACCGTCGGCTTCTCTTCGGCCAAGGTCCGAAAAGTGTCATGTACTCCACCTGTCGAGAGTATCGACGGTGTTTCCGATGACCAGGCAATCAGGCCATAAGGATGTAATAGACAAAGCGCGCTCAGGGGACTTATGCTATATTACTGACGAAGTGTAAGAAGCATCTTCGAAGAAAATAGTACCCCCACCGATACCTTCTTCGGTGCTCATTATTACTATGAGACTTGTGCAATAGATTTTTTGTACTCATGAGTTCCGTTGTGTGCCGACCATGATTGAAAACAATAAGAGCGCTAGCTTTCGGCTTCACCCAGTCTGAGGTCAGAGCTCGGATGACCCGGTCGTGACAATCACAGAGGTTCTCCCTTTACTCCCTAGCCGAACAATCGGGAATGTACGGGTAAACACAGGAGCAAGCCAACCCAGCTTGCAAATCGCTTAGGTCAATATGGTGCATATTGTGGCGTAATAGACGAACAAGAAACGGAGCCGTACAAGTATAATCATATGCAAGAGGAAAAGTTCCATCAAGGGAGCCCCCAAATAAACGGGGTATTTGAATATGCGTGTCACAAACAAAGTTTTGACAAGGAACTTTGTCACAAACAACTTTGTACTGAAAAGTATAATGCTTGGTCGAACCGAACAAAATTTAAAACTGAAAGTTTTTGAGCATGAAAGCAACTTAGCTGGTTAATGTGCTTGGTGTTGATGATGCGATTCGGGCTTGTGGAGGGACGAAGACGCCCATTGATCTGCGACAGATCCGACAAGGTTCGCAGTCCTCGGCATGGCCGAGGTGCCAGCCCCCAGGCCCGAGGTGTCTGAGCAAGGAGTTCAGCACTCCGGAGTAGTGACCACCTAACGCAGTCAAAATTGATTACCTGCACACATAAAACAGTGCGGTCCAGAAATAATAATAATATATATATAATCCTTGCATAATTGCTTTACGCAAACATAATTTATTTAAAGAGATGTGGCCTGGCGCCGAAGCCAATGTCGATGCAGGGCGTTAGCGTGATGCAGTGACGGCGTGACAAAGCCTAAATTTGCAGGGCGGTCCAGGCTCCGGATGCGGCGTTCGCCGAACTATGTACGGAAACTGACCGAACCACCACGCGACCATTTTTAGTGTGGTCGCCATTTGATAGACCTGTGTACAGATGACGGAACAAACCAGAGTAATAATTCCTTAAGAAAAATAAACCCAACAAGCAAAATTTGTTAGGATTAATAGCACCTGGTTTATTTGTTGTAGCATTCCGAAGAAAAGTGACTCCCAAAATCGGGAATCGATCCGCACACCCATTGCCTAATGGGTGATAAAGCGATGGCCTGGTGATGCTGGCAAATGTTGGCTTGACGAGGCGAAGCCCTCAGTCCAGCTAACGTGATGAAGCTGGTCGGCTGGTGACCCCGAAGTCATCGGAGTATGTTGATGAAGAAATAGCCAAGTCCTCGGTCTAGCCGAGGTGACGGAGCAGGCCGGTGAGGAGTAGTCGTAGCTGCCATGTCAGCCGAGGTGTTGAAGTAGTTCGGCGTGATGGACATTGGCTAGAAGAAGCAACAGTGTAGCCATGCCGACCCTGGTCGTAACTTGTGACGCGACTAATGCTGGTTTGATGAAGTGACCATGCGGCGATGCCGGTGTGCCTGCTCCGTTAATCCGTGGGGCGGCGATGTTGGTGATGATTTATCCTTTGTGATTCCGTAATCTTATTCGGCTCGCCGAGGTGAGGGTCCGAAGAAGTTGAGCTCGGCTTAAAAAGCGACGACATGTTTAGCGCAGGTCGGCAGTCGTGGAGCTATTTGCCGGACTAGTTTGACACCAATGTGATGGCGAAGATTACCTCAGAGGAGGATTAAAATTTTATGGCCGCATGTTAAAAACAACGCACAATACCTTAGAAGAAAATTCCTTTTAAAAAGGTTGTCAAATATCATGTTCATAAAGAAACATGAATTCAGATCGGATCCGTATTTGCGCAGGAAACAGATCTGAAAAGTGATACACTAATCGGAAGGTTCCCGGAGTTTGGACGGTCGGATCGAGCTGAAATTTGGAGAGGTGGTAGATGTGGGAATTCCACAGCAGATGAACGGCTGGATCTTCCAAAGGACTTCTGAGATGGGCTCTAGATCACGCCCTAAACTCGTCCGGATTCCCGTCTGGATTTGACAGGGCTCCGATATATCGTAGATTGTCAGAGATTCCTCCATCGGAACTCGATGAAATTTTCCAGGGTTGTTGTAGACTCGACTCCGCACAATTCCACCAAAGCGATCGTTAAAACGACACTCGAGTAGGTGGTGACGGCGGATACGCGTTCGCTATCCAGAAAAACAACACGGTCGCCCGAGGGCAGTGTTGACGTTGAGCCCCCGAGCTCCATGGACGATTCCTCCATGATCTTGATAGAAATAGGAGTTGGTGTTAATGAAGGCCCTTGTCCGAACATGACGATCGGAGGCAGGGCACAATCCTTGGTCAATCCAAGGTGACCAGTCGAGCCGGTGACGAAGATGTCGACGTCGTAGTTAATCTGTAGACGAGCCATCGATCATTTTGCCGATCACACAGCGGAACTCTCAATGAAAGCACCAATGTCGGTGTCAAAATCGGCGGATCTCGGGTAGGGGGTCCTGAACTGTGCGTCTAAGGTCTATGGTAATAGGAGACTGATACGTCTCCGTCGTATTTACAATTTTTGATTGTTCCATGCCAATATTATTCAACTTTCATATACTTTTGGCAACTTTTTATACTATTTTTGGGACTAACAAATTGATCCAGTGCCCAGTGCCAGTTCCTGTTTGTTGCATGTTTTTTGTTTCACAGAATATCCATATCAAACGGAGTCCAAACGGAATAAAAACTGACGGAGATTTTTTTTGGAATATATATGATTTTTGGGAAGAAGAATCCACGCGAGACGATGCTCGAGGGGCCCACGAGGTAGGGGGGCGCGCCCTGGGGAGGCAGGCGCGCCCCTGACCCTCGTGGCCACCCCTTAAGGCGGTTGATGCCATTCTTTCGCTGCAAGAAAGCTAATTTCCGGATATAGATCATGTCAAAATTTCAGCCCAATCGGAGTTACGGATCTCCGGGAATATAAGAAACGGTGAAAGGGAAGAAACAGAGAGAGACAGAGAGACAGATCCAATCTCGGAGGGGCTCTCGCCCCTCCCAAGCCATTGAGGCCATGGACCAGAGGGGAAACCCTTCTCCCATCTAGGGAGGAGGTCAAGGAAGAAGAAGAAGAAGAAGGAGGGGGGCTCTCTCTCCCCCTCGCTTCTGGTGGCACCGGAGTGCCACCGAGGGCCATCATCATCACCGCGATCTACACCAACACCTCCGCCATCTTCACCAACATCTCCATCACCTCCCCCCTCTATCTACAGCGGTCCACTCTCCCGCAACCCGCTGTACCCTCTACTTGAACATGGTGCTTTATGCTTCGTATTATTATCCAATGATGTGTTGCCATCCTATGATGTCTGAGTAGATTTTCGTTGTCCTATCGGTGGTTGATGAATTGCTATGATTGATTTAATTTGCTTGTGGTTATGTTGCTGTCCTTTGGTGCCCATCATATGATTGCACGCGTGGATCATACCCTAGGGTTAGTTGTATGTTGATAGGACTATGTATTGGAGGGCAAGAGTGACAGAAGCTTCAACATAGCATAGAAATTGATGCATACGGGATTGAAGGGGGACCGATATATCTTAATGCTATGGTTGGGTTTTACCTTAATGAACGTTAGTAGTTGCGGATGCTTGCTAATAGTTCCAATCATAAGTGCATAGAATTCCAAGTCAGGGATGACATGCTAGCAGTGGCCTCTCCCACATAATACTTGCTATCGGTCTAATAAAGTAGTCAATTGCTTAGGGGCAATTTCACAACTCCTACCACCACTTTTCCATACTCTCTATATTTACTTTATTGTTTCTTTATCTAAAAAGCCCCTACTTTTTATTTACGTACTCTTTATTATCTTGCAAACCTATCCAACAACACCTACAAAGTACTTCTAGTTTCATACTTGTTCTAGATAAAGCGAACGTTAAGCGTGCGTAGAGTTGTATCGGTGGTCGATAGAACTTGAGGGAATATTTGTTCTACCTTTAGCTCCTCGTTGGGTTTGCCACTCTTACTTATCGAAAACTGTTGCAATCCCCTATACTTGTGGGTTATTAAGACATTTTTCTGGCGCCGTTGCTGGGGAGCAATAGCGTGGGGTGAATATTCTCGTGTGTGCTTGTTTGCTTTATCACTAAGTAATTTTTATTTGCTGTTCTTAGTTGTTCTTTATCTTTAGTTATGGATATGGAACACGAAATACCAAAAAAATAGGTGTACTTGCTACTCATGGAGATGGAGAACCTCCTAAAACCCTCGATGCTGGTTATGTGAAAAACATTATGTACTACTTTAATAATCCTGAGAAAACCCCATTCAATTATGTAATGGGAGTAAAGTTGGATCAACCTGAATACTTTAGGGATTACCGCTTGACACAAAAAGGGAAACTATTATGGGATCAAATTCATATATTGAATTGGTATGCTGGGCAACTATGCTTGAGATATGATTATACTTGTTGCTCTAAGGTGAAGGCTCCACACCTTCCCTTTTCATGTGAATATAATGATAATATAACCCTAGCTTCTTATGCTAATGGTATATATGATTACTATGATGTGGAACAAATAGAAGAATTTGTTGCTTTTATGGGTGCTTATGAAATTGAATCTATGTTTAAAGAGTTTGAAGATTTTGATGATGCTGTTTATAGACCTGAAAATTTAGCTATCCTGAAATATTGTTATGAGAATTATGAATACAATTACAATATTAATGCACTTATTGAGAAAGTCTCTGCTATCCAAGAAGAGACTAATATTTTGCAGGAATCTATGGAAGAAGAAGTTGATGAAACTGTGAGCTCATTGGATGAAAAAGATGAGGAAGAGAGCGAAGAACAAAAGGAGGAAGAGCGGATTAGCTACTTGTGCCCACCTTCTAATGAGAGTAACTCTTCAACTCATGCATTGTTTAATTTCCCTTCGTGCTTACCGAAGGATGAATGCTATGATAATTGCTATGATCCCGTCGATTCTTTTGAAATATCCCTTTTTGATGATGCTTGCTATGCTTGTAGCCAAGATGCCAATATGAATTATGCTTATGGAGATGAACTTGCTATAGTTCCTTATGTTAGACATGAAATTGTTGCTATTGCACCCACACATGATAGTCCTATTATCTTTCTGAATTCTCCAAACTACACTATATCGGAGAAGTTTGCTCTTATTAAGGAATATATTGATGGGTTGCCTTTTACCGTTGCACATGATGATTTTGATGAATATAATATGCATGTGCTTGCTGCTCCTACTTGCAATTATTATGAGAGAGGAACTATATCTCCACCTCTCTATGTTTCCAACATGATAAAATTACAAGAAATTGTTTATACTATGCATTGGCCTTTACTTTGTGTGCATGAATTGTTTTTTTATGACATGCCGATGCATAGGAAGAGAGTTAGACTTCGTTGTTGCATGATATATATTGCTTTGTGCTCACTACTAAATGCCAAATCATTGCTAATTAAAATTGGCTTTGATATACCTTGGGATCCGGGTGGATTCATTACTTGAGCACTATATGCCTAGCTTAATGGCTTTAAAGAAAGCGCTGCCAGGGAGACAACCCAGAAGTTTTAGAGAGTCATTTATTTCTTTTGTGTGCTTTTATAAAGTTTAAATATAAAAATAATGTGCCAAGGTTTGCCTTTAGGATGTTTACATTTGCTTGATGGTTTGTATGGTGCATGACAGAAACTTTGGCTGTAGTGAGCGATTTTACATTTTTAGCTGGAATGTCAAATGGTTCTGATTCTTTTTGCACTGTCTTCCAATACAAATTTTTTATTTTTCCTAATTTTTGTAGAATTTTTCAAGTATCACAAGTATGGTGAATGTTCAGATTGTTACAGACTGTTCTGTTTTAGACAGATTCTGTTTTGATGCATAGTTTGCTTGTTTTGATGAAACTATCGATTTATATCAGTGGATTAAGCCATGGAAAAATTATGTTACAGTAGACATAATGCAAAAACAAAATATGAATTGGTTTTCAATAGTACTTAGAGTAGTGATTTGCTTTATTATACTAACGGATCTTACCGAGTTTTCTGTTGAAGTTTTGTGTGGATGAAGTGTTCGATGATCGAGAAGATCTCGATGTAAGAAGAAGGAAGAGAGGCAAGAGCTCAAGCTTGGGGATTCCCAAGGCACCCCAAGTAAATATTCAAGGAGACTCAAGCGTCTAAGCTTGGGGATGCCCCGGAAGGCATCCCCTCTTTCTTCAACAAGTATCGGTATGTTTTCGGTTTCGTTTCATTCATGCGATATGTGCAATCTTAGAGCGTCTTTTGCATTTAGTTTTCGTTTTTATTTTATGCACCATGCTGGTATGAGATAGTCCTTGGTTGATTTATAGAATTCTCTATGCACTTCACTTATATCTTTTGAGTATGGCTTTATAGAATGCTTCATGTGCTTCGCTTATATCATTTGAAGTTTGGATTGCCTGTTTCTCTTTACATAGAAAACCGCCATTTGTAGAATGCTCTTTTGCTTCACTTATATTTGTTAGAGTGTGGGCATATCTTTTGTAGAAAGAATTAAACTCTCTTGCTTCACTTATATCTATTTAGAGAGATGACAGGAATTGGTCTTTCACATGGTTAGTCATAAAATCCTACATAAAACTTGTAGATCGCTGAATATGATATGCTTGATTCCTTGCAATAGTTTTGCGAAATAAAGATGGTGATATTAGAGTCATGCTAGTGGGTGGTTGTGAATTGTAGAAATACCTGTGTTGAGGTTTGTGATTCCCGTAGCATGCACGTATGGTGAACCGTTATGTAACGAAGTTGGAGCATGAGGTATTTATTGATTGTCTTCCTTATGAGTGGCGGTCGGGGACGAGCGATGGTCTTTTCCTACCAATCTATCCCCCTAGGAGCATGCGCGTAGTACTTTGGTACCAGTGAGCATGGAGGTTTGGTTGAAATTGGTTACGACGACGTCGAGTTGGCGGCGGAGGAAGACTCGGCTCGATGACTAATAGATTTTTGCAATAAGTATATGAGTTCTTTATGACTAATGTTGAGTCCATGGATTATACGCACTCTCACCCTTCCACCATTGCTAGCCTCTCTAGTACCGCACAACTTTCGCCGGTACCATAAACCCACCATATACCTTCCTCAAAACAGCCACCATACCTACCTATCATGGCATTTCCATAGCCATTCCGAGATATATTGCCATGCAACTTCCATTATCATCATATGCATGACTTGAGCATTCATTGTCATATTGCTTTGCATGATCGTAAGATAGCTAGCATGATGTTTTCATGGCTTGTACATTTTTTGATGTCATTGCTACGCTAGATTATTGCACATCCCGGTACACCGCCAGAGGCATTCATATAGAGTCATATACTTTGTTCTAGACATTGAGTTGTAATATTGAGTTGTAAGTAAATAAAAGTGTGATGATCATCATTATTAGAGCATTGCCCAAGTGAGGAAAGGATGATGGAGACTATGATTCCCCCATAAGTCGGGATGAGACTCTGGACTTTACAAAAAAATAAAAGAGGCCAAAGAAGCCCAAATAAAAAATGGCCAAAGAAGCCCACCAAAAAATAAAAACATAAAAAAATGAGAGAAAAATAGAGAAGGGGCAGTGCTACTATCCTTTTTCCAGACTTGTGCTTCAAAGTAGCACCATGTTCTTCGTATAGAGAGTCTCTTGAGTTATCACTTTCATATACTAGTGGGAATTTTCATTATGGAACTTGGCTTTTATATTCCGATGACGGGCTTCCTCAAATGCCCGAGGTCATCATGAGCAAGCAAGTTGGATGCACACCCACTTAGTTTCAGTTAGAGCTTTCATACACTTATAGCTCTAGTGCATCCGTTGCATGGCAATCCCTACTCACTCACATTGATATCTATTGATGGGCATCTTCATAGCCCGTTGATACGCCTAGTTGATGTGAGACTATCTTCTCCTTTTTGTCTTCTCCACCACCATTCTATTCCACCTATAGTGCTATGTACATGGCTCATGCTCATGTATTGCGTGAAAGTTGAAAAGGTTTGAGAACGTCAAAAGTATGAAACAATTGCTTGGCTTGTCATGGGGTTGTGCATGATGTGAATATTTTGTGTGGTGAAGATGGAGCATAGCCAGACTATATGATTTTGTAGGGATAACTTTCTTTGGCCATGTTATTTTGAAAAGACATGATTGCTTTATTAGTAGGCTTGAACTATTATTGTTTTATGTCAAATGATAGACTATTGCTTTGAATCACTCGTATCTTAATATTCATGCCATGATTAGATATGTGATCAAGGTTATGCTAGGTAGCATTCCACATCAAAAATTATCTTTTTTATCATTTACCTATCGAGGAAGAGCAGGAATTAAGCTTTGGGATGCTGATACATCTCTGTAGTATCTATAATTTTTGATTGTTCCATGCCAATATTATTCAACTTTCATATACTTTTGGCAACTTTTTATACTATTTTTGGGACTAACATATTGATCTAGTGCCCAGTTCCAGTACCTTTTGTTGCATGTTTTTTGTTTCGCAGAATATCCATATCAAACGGAGTCCAAACGGAATAAAAACTGACGGATTTTTTTGGAATATATATGATTTTTGGGAAGAAGAATCCACGCGAGACGATGCTCGAGGGGCCCACGAGGTAGGGGGGAGCGCCCTGGGGAGGCAGGCGCGCCCCTGACCCTCGTGGCCACCCCGTAAGGTGGGTGATGCCCTTCTATTGCCGCAAGAAAGCTAATTTCCGGATAGAGATCATGTCAAAATTTCAGCCCAATCGGAGTTATGAATCTCCGGGAATATAAGAAACGGTGAAAGGGAAGAATCTGAGAACGCAGAAACAGAGAGAGACAGAGAGGCAGATCCAATCTCGGAGGGGCTCTCGCCCCTCCCAAGCCATGGAGGCCATGGACCAGAGGGGAAACCCTTCTCCCATCTAGGGAGGAGGTCAAGGAAGAAGAAGAAGAAGGAGGGGGCTCTCTCCCCGGAGTGCCACCGGGGGCCATCATCATCACCGCGATCTACACCAACACCTCCGCCATCTTCACCAACATCTCCATCACCTTCCCCCCTCTATCTACAGCGGTCCACTCTCCCGCAACCCGCTGTACCCTCTACTTGAACATGGTGCTTTATGCTTCATATTATTATCCAATGATGTGTTGCCATCCTATGATGTCTGAGTAGATTTTCGTTGTCCTATCGGTGGTTGATGAATTGTTATGATTGATTTAATTTGCTTGTGGTTATGTTGCTGTCCTTTGGTGCCCATCATATGATTGCGCGTGTGGATCACACCCTAGGGTTAGTTGTATGTTGATAGGACTATGTATTGGAGGGCAAGAGTGACAGAAGCTTCAACCTAGCATAGAAATTGATGCATACGGGATTGAAGGGGGACCAATATATCTTAATGCTATGGTTGGGTTTTACCTTAATGAACGTTAGTAGTTGCGGATGCTTGCTAATAGTTCCAATCATAAGTGCATAGAATTCCAAGTCAGGGATGACATGCTAGCAGTGGCCTCTCCCACATAATACTTGCTATCGGTCTAGTAAAGTAGTCAATTGCTTAGGGGCAATTTCGCAACTCCTACCACCACTTTTCCACACTCGCTATATTTACTTTATTGTTTCTTTATCTAAACAGCCCCTACTTTTTATTTACATACTCTTTATTATCTTGCAAACCTATCCAACAACACCTACAAAGTACTTCTAGTTTCATACTTGTTCTAGGTAAAGCGAACGTCAAGCGTGCGTAGAGTTGTATTGGTGGTCGATAGAACTTGAGGGAACTACCTTTAGATCCTCGTTGGGTTCGACACTATTACTTATCGAATACTGTTGCGATCCCCTATACTTGTGGGTTATCAGAGACAGGGGACACGATGTTTACCCAGGTTCGGGCCCTCTCGATGGAGGTAATACCCTACTTCTTGCTTGATTGATCTTGATGATATGAGTATTACAAGAGTTGATCTACCACGAGATCATAGAGGCTAAACCCTAGAATCTAGCCTATGATTATGATTGTTGTATATATCTATCGACTAGCCTGTCCTCGGTTTATATAATGCACCAGAGGCCTAGGATAACAAGAGTCCTAGCCGAATACGCCGGTGGGGAGGAGTCCTTGTCTTGATCACCAAGTATTGTGGAATCTTCCATGTATGTGGCAGCTGTCCGAACTGGCCCATGAGTATACGGCCATGGGGGTCCTCGGCCCAATTTAACTGACCGGGAGATGACGTGGTGAGTACCCCCTAGTCCAGGACACCGTCACCAACTTTCAACCCATTCCGAGAACATTTTCTGACCACTTATAAATACTATTTCGGACATGCCGCGGGTGCGTGCAAGTGTGTCTAGGCTCAGAACGGACAACGGGGAGAATTGGGAGACCCGGACGAATGCAAGTTTTGAAAACATGCAGATGCAATGCGGATGATGACATGGCGAGATGCAACACACAAGCGAATGACATGGCAACAACGCGCATAACTGGAAGACACCTGGCGCAACGGTCTTGGGGCGTTACAACACTCCACCACTACAAGAGGATCTCGTCCCGAGATCTAGGATGGCACCGGAGAGAAAACGGAAGAGTAAGAGGTAAAGCAAAGTTGCTTCTTTGACAAACGAGTGAAACCAATGAACCTTGAGAGTTTAAACAATTGGAAAGAAGAATACAATGGAGATGAACGAAGTTGAAAACACTCCGTTAGAAAAGAGGAACAAGGAACATTACTAGAACCTTGTGGGTTGAAAGACATAAGAAAAAAGGGGTGCAGTGGATAAGAAGTACATGCAAGCACTCCGGTTGAAACGAGATGTACAAGGAACGGTAAAGGCAAATAATATGAACTTGGAAAAGTGAAAGCACTTGGATGAGACTCCGGTTAAAAGAGGAATGATAGCCACAACACTCCGGTTAAAACAAGATAGATGAGGAAAAAGAATGATATAATTTGGGCAGCACTCCGACTGTAAATGGAAGGAATTGAACATGATCTTGACAAAACAAGATGATGGGTCGAAGAGAGCAACATCACAATGCCTCCAGAACAAATGTAAGGATGGAATCAAAAGAAGGAGAAAACAACATCTTCTACCTCAAATGAGCTTGAAAAAGCTTCTTTAGGAGAAGGGTCGAACAAAGTTGTTGGAAAACCAACAACGAAAAGAGTAAGCTTGTTGTGGGCTTATGGAAAACATCTTGAAATTTGAGGTGAAATTATGCCACTAGCGGAAACAACAGATTGAATTGACATCAACAAGGAGATGAGAAGCTTATTTCACCGGGAGGATAAATGAAGAACTTGGGTCATTTATAAGCACCACAAATAGTAACAATCCTTAGTGAAGGCTTTAGGTGAAATATAACCCAAGATAACTCCAACGAAGAGATTGATGGATTGAGAAGAGCTCATGCTCGAAGAAATTGATGGGTTTAACTATCTCATTCTTAACAACTGTTGAATCATGACACACGAAGGGAAATTGTCAAGAATGACATAACACCACCTCAAAAGATAAGGTTGAAAGAATTGCACTTTAGAATGCAAGATGAAGAATACTTGAACTCCTCTGAAAAGAACCTCGATGAACACTTCGAGAAGGAATTAAATCCTTGATGAACCATCATATAGAGCCTCCATGAAGAACTCCGGTACAAAAAGGATGTTAGAAAGAAAGAGAAGTTGAAAACACAAGGTGAAGCCTTGCGATGATTTAGATGGGGCTTTGCGACGAGATAATGCAGAAAACTTGGAACTCCGAAAAAGAAAGATGAACAAATGAAATCAAGAATTTTGATGAACCTCCGGAATAAGGAATTGAATTTACTCGATGAAACAAGAATAAGAATTACATTATGCTTATTCTTCACCAATTTAAATTGATGACAAGCAACGGATTTGGCATACTACTTATTCTCGTAGAAAGGATGAATAGAGATATAGCACAAACTTGAGAAGGTATTGATGGAACCACTAGTGGGATTTGGAAACAACGAATGGATTGATATGATAACCAAGGAAGAGAACTCTTGAACGAACCACCGTAAAAATTGAAAGTGAACAAAGAAAAGATAAATAAAACACCAGGAATAATTAGAAATGAATGAAAATACTTGAGGGAATTTGATACAAGAGAGCAAAGGGATCACGATCTGATTAGAGAATACTTGAATGACGCACCGGTAAGATTGGGAAAAGAGAGATGAATGCTGAGAATGAATAATTCTGAGATGATGGGCTCCGGAGAATCAAACTGAAATGACTCCTGAATTGCTCTCTATTGGTGAAAAGAAATCTCACAATCGAAAACAATTATGAGAGGATGGCATCAAGCTAGAACCATGAATCTTCAAGAGAACAGATATGATTGAAGAGAAACTCTTCTTCAGTCTTCAAATGCAGAGAATGCCGATGGGAAACACCACCGTGAATTGTTGAGATACTCCGAGATGAAAATTAGAAAGGTTGAACCAACGATGATAGAATTTTGAAAGATCTTGGAGAAAGACATTTAACTGATGACAATTCATTCTTACGTCAAACTTTGACATGAATTTGAAAATAACTCCAGAAAAATTAGAAGAGTCAGGTAAGATCCTGGGAAAAGACCTGTGGTTAGGGCCCACTCAAAAGAAACACCTTTGAATGATTTAAAAGATAGATTGCGCCGGTTGAATTAAATGGCTCGAAAGAGATAACAACCTCGAGATATCTTGAACGAATTAGCAATGGAAACGCGAATCTTCTGAGATGTCTTCAACACTCCGAAACAATTGAATAGCGAGAGGTGAATAAATAAGAGAGTCTTCAGTAAGGACTTCCAACATGGAAAGCATGTGAACCAATGAAAAAGATATGATCAACACCGAAAGCTTGCATTGAATCCACCGGAGAAGGAAAAGAACGAAGAATGATGAACTTGAAGATCCGTTAGAATCTTCATGAGAATCACCAGATAAGAACATTGATGGAAAAGAATGGAGAGGTTTCCCATCAATAAGATGGATACTTGATTAAGAAATCCGAGTCCTTGAAGAAAAAGAAAGGGTGGGAGGGCGGGAAAACAAAGGCAACATGGGGCAGATGGAATGGATACCATTGAGAAAACTGAGTATTGATCTCGCAAATATTGAAAGGATAGGATTAACTTCGAGAGAAGCACACCGGTTGAAAAGGATTGGCATGACCATCTTGATGATCGAAAAAGGATTAGTCTTCCCATAGAAATATGAGAACACCGCTTAGGACAGGTATGTAATCAACACTTGACACTGAAGCAACTCAAATACCACAACTCAAAACAAAACAAAGGATTGTCTTGCAAAATAAGCCGGAAACAAACATATGATAGATCCCATATCGTATCATGTGTCTGTTGGAAAGATATTCTAGGAGCTACTCGAACTCCCACTTGTAAACTCCCGAAACTTTCTGGTTATGCAATCGGGTGTTGGGGATACAGGGGAAGCGTAATATCTCACCCAAACTAACAATCCCTACATCCAGCTGTATCCATCCTTCAACACATAACCAATAAACCTTCGGAAATCGTGTACCTCAACCTTCGAAAAGCATCCGTTATACGAGGTTATGACAATACTCCCAAACTCCCGCCCCAGTACTGGGTGGCATCGAGGTTATCTCACCAACAACTACATAAAAGAGATTTTCGATGTCAGCGAACTCAGGTATTCCAGAACTGCAACGATAAAATTGTGACGACAACACCTCGGAGCTCAACTCCCCGGGACACTGCCACAACCCCTAAATGTCAGGAGGCACCAAGAACAATGTTCTTGTCACAAGACTATCAGAACGATTCCAAGATACCTGCATGATCCTAATTTTTTTTCGTGAAATTTGAGGAGAGGAGAGTCAAAACTTCTACGCCAGGAGGCCTCACCAGAGAGACGAAGGGACTGAGGAATAAAAAGAATCCTACTCTCCGATATATATAATCCTAAGACTCAAAACATTTTGTTCTAGACTCGACAACATCAGTGATTGGATCAAGCAGGGGGCTTCTAAGTCGGGGATGGCTGTGATTACCAACTTGTAACACCCACGATGCGGCTATATCTCCCACGTGTCGAGGCACGACTTAGAGGCATAACTGCGTGGTGGTTTAGTCGCAAGTGGGGTAATCTTCACACAATCCCATGTACTGAATAAGAAAGGTATAAAGAGTTGGCTTACAATCGCCACTTCACACAAATAACAAGTTAAATATACATCATCCGTAGTACAATCAAGGTCCGACTACGAAACCAAAATAAAAGAAAAAACCCCAAACGCTAGATCCCCGATCGTCCCAACTGGCCTCCACTACTGATCAACCGAAAAAGACATAAAACATCGATCAAGATCTTCATCGAGCTCCCACTTGAGCTCGCTTGCATCACCTGCACTGGTATCATTGGCACCTACAACTGTTTGGAAGTATCTATGAGTCACGAGGACTCAGCAATCTCACACCCGCGAGATCAAGACTATTTAAGCTTATGGGTAGGATAGGGTAATGAGGTGGAGTTGCAGCAAGCACTAAGCAAATATGGTGGCTAACATATGCAAATAAGAGCGAGAAGAGAAGCAACACAATGATCAAGAAGCTAGAAGTGATCAAGAAGTGATCCTGAAACTACTTACGTTCAAGCATAACACAAGACTGTGTTCACTTTCCGGACCCCGACGAAAAGAGACCATCATGGCTACACACACGGTTGATGCATTTTAATTAAGTTAAGTGTCAAGTTCTCTACAACCGGACATTAACAAATTCCCATCTACCACATAACCGCGGGCATGACTCTTGAAAGTTTATACCCTGGAGGGGTGTCCCAACTTAGCCCATCACAAGCTCTCATGGTCAACGAAGGATATTCCTTCTCCCGGGAAGACCCGATAAGTCTCGGAATCCCGGTTATAAGACATTTCGACAATGCCAAAACAAGACCAGCAAGACCGCCCGATGTGCCGACAATCCCGATAGGAGTTGCACATATCTCGTTCTCAGGGCAACACTGGACGAGCACTCCGTACAACTAAAACTAGCCCTCAAGTTTCCCCGAGGTGGCGCTGCAAAGGACTCTAGTTCGGACCAACACTTAGAGAAGCACT